>NC_084651.1:22653201-22908201 GCF_019802595.1 Syngnathoides biaculeatus
TGTTCTTTCGGTCACGACCCACCGCTCATGCCCATAGGTGAGGGTAGGAACGTAGTTTGACTCGTAAATTGAGAGCTTCGCCTTTCGACTTAGCTGCACTCACTGCAGACACTGCACCGATCTATCTGTAGAGCTCCTGCTCCATTCTTCACTCACTTGTGAATAAGACCCCAAGATACTTGAACTCCTCCACTTGGGGAAGGATCTCATCCCTGACCTGGAGAGGGCACGCCACCCTTTTCCGACAGAGGACCATAGTCTCGGATTTGGAGGTGCTGATCCTCATCCCAGCCGCTTCACACTTAGCTGCGAATCAATCCAGTGAGAGCTGGAGATCACGGCTTGTTGAAGCCAACCGAACCACCTCGGTAACCTCAACCGCAAAGATAGAAGAGCCCGACTCAGAGCACCCAGACTCAGCTTCCTCATGGGAATGCATGTTGGTGGAATTGAGGAGGTCTTCGAAGTATTTTCCCCACCGTCTCACAACATCCCGAGATGAGGTCAGCAGCGCCCGATCCCCACTATACACAGTGTTGACGGTGCACTGCCTCCCCCTCCTGAGACACCGGACGGTGGACCAGAATTTCCTCGAAGCCGTCCTGAAGTCGTTCTCCCTGGCCTCACCGAACTCCTCCCACGCCCGGGTTTTTGCCTCAGCGACCACCGAAGCTGCATTCTGCTTGGTCAGCCAATACCTATCAGCTGCCACGGGAGTCCCACTGGCCAAAAATGTCCGATAGGACTCCTTCTTCAACTTAACAGCATCCTTCACTGTTGGTGTCCACCAACGTGTCCGTGGGTTGCTGCCACGACAGGCACCGACCACCTTACAGCCACAGCACCGGTCGGCCGCCTCAGCAATGGAGGCGCGGTACATTGTCCACTCAGATTCAATGTCCCCCGCCTCCTCCGGGATGTGAGCAGAGTTCTTCGGCGGTGGGATTTGAAATTTCTTCTGACAGGGGAATCTGTCAGCCATTCCCTCAGAATAGATTTGGGCCTGCCATGTCAGACTGGCATCTTTCCCCACCATCGGAGCCAACTCACCACCAGGTGGTGATCAGTTGACAGCTCCGCCCCTCTCTTCACCCAAGTGTCCAAGACGCAATTCCGATGACACGACCACAAAGTCGATCATCGACCTGCGACCTATGGTGTCCTGGTGCCTAGTAGACATGTGAACACCCTTATGCCTGAACATTGTGTTTGTTATGGACAATCCATGATGAGGACGGAAGTCCAATAACAAAACACCACTCGAGTTATGATCGTGGGGGGGGGGGGGTGCTGTTCTTCCCAATCATGCCCTTCCAGGTCTCACTGTCATTGCCCACGTGGGCATTGAAGTCCCCCAGCAGAATAATGGAGTCGCCAGAGGGGGCGCTTTCCAACACTCCATCTAAAGACTCCAAAAAGGGTGGGTACTCTGCACTGCTGCGTGGTGCATAAGCAGAAACAACATTCAGGACCCGTCCCCCTACCTGCAGGCAGAGGCAGGCTACCCTCTCATCCACAGCGGTAAACCCCAACGTACAGGCCCTGAGCTGGGGGGAAATAAGTATACCCACACCTGCTCAGTGTCTCTCCCTGTGGGCAACACCAGAGTGGAACAGAGTCCAATCCCTCTCAAGTGGAGTGGTGCCAGAGCCCAAGTGGTGAGTAGAGGCGAGTCAGCCTATATCTCGTCAGAACTTCTCAACCTCATGCACCAACTCGGGCTCCTTCCCTGCCAAAGAGGTGACATTCCATGTTCCGAGAGCTTGTTTTTGTAGCCGGGGATCGGATCGCCAAGGTCCCCGCCTTTGGTCACCGCCCAGCTCAGATTGCACCTGACCCATACGGCCCCTCTCACAGGTGGTGAGCCCATGGGAAGGGGGACCCATGTTACCCTTTCGGGCTGTGCCCGGCCGAGCCCCATGAGTGCAGGCCTGGCCACCAGGTGCTCCCCTTCGAACCCCACCTCCAGGCCTGGCTCCAGAGGGGGGCCCTGTGACCTGTGTTCGAGAAAGGGAAACTAAGATCCAATTTTTGTAGTCATCATAGAGGTTTTGGAGTCATACTTTTTTCTGGTCCCTCACCTTGGACCTGTTTGCCATGGGGCATGAAGCCCCAGACAACTTAGCTCCTAGGATCATCAAGACACACAAACCCTTCCACCACGATAAAGTGACGGCTCGAGGAGGGGAGTGCTTTTTAACACACTTCAAAATGCAAAACTCTTTTTAGACAGCAAAGCCTTGCTCCTTGGTGTTCTCGCATGAACACCATTCATGTTTAATGTTTTACATATGCTAGATTTGTCCAGAGATTTTGCCATGGTCTAGTGATTTCCGTAAGTCTTCAGATGACATTCTTGGATTATGATCCTTATTTTATTTCTTTTATTTTATTTTATTTGTAACTCTTTGAGCATTGTGTGCTGTGCTCTGGCGGTCATGTGCTGAACTTCCACCAGTTAAAGGCAATATGTCTTGTTGTGGACTGATGAACATAAAAACTTTTAGAAATATTTGTGTAAACTTTTCTAACTTTATACAAGTTATCAGTTCTTAACTGTAGGTCTTCCGAGAGCTCTTTTGAGGGAGGCATGGTAGATATCGGGCAACACTTCATGACGAGACAGTTCTGACAATGTAGTTTTTGTTGTGGTCACGGCAGCTTTTAAACCACACTTTCAATCAATGAAAAAACTGCAGGTTGGCTTGTACCTGTCTCTGATTAGCTCTTGGTCTATAGTGGTCGACATGGTTGAAAGTTCTTGGCCTCCTCACATTATGCGTCTCAGCATCCACTGATCCCACTCTGTCAGTATCCATGCCCAACCACTACATGGTTGAGTTGTTGTTCCTAAATGATTCATCATTATAATACAGCTGATAATCAACTGTGAAATATTTAGGGGTGAGGGAATTTTATTTCTTGTTGCACAGGTGGCATCCTATCGCTGTTACATGCTGGAATTCGGTGAGGTCCTGACAACAACCCATTCTTTCTCAGAAAAAAAAAACGAATGTGCATGCATAAGTGCTTGATTTTATAAACCTTTGGCCACGGACGTTATTAGAATGCATAATTCCAATTATTTGGATGGGTGAGTGAATACGTTTGGCAATATAGAGTAGAAATACAAATTATAAATACATAGTATTTTAGATTGATGCATTATATTTCTGCTACCTTTCACTACCAGACTATAATCTTCCGATGGCATCTTTTATTGTCTTCAAGTAAAAAGGCTTTAAGTAAATTGTCTTGTGTTGCAAACTA
The DNA here is from genome assembly GCF_019802595.1 of Syngnathoides biaculeatus. NCBI lineage: Eukaryota > Metazoa > Chordata > Actinopteri > Syngnathiformes > Syngnathidae > Syngnathoides > Syngnathoides biaculeatus. The sequence continues at coordinate 22,656,472 of NC_084651.1, forward strand.
ATCTGTGGTTTAACCTTTCAGTTAATTTCTACTGCAATGCTGACTGAAGCAACTTTTTCCATAATCATTAGCCTTTTTCCCATTTTCATCTTACAGCCGTGGTTTATTGGGCGGTAATATTTTCTTATTATTCCATAATTTTGAAAGTTCAGATCTACAAGGCTCTTTGTGTACTCATTGGCTGGATTTAGCTTGTTGTCATCTCAAAACACAGCATCAGGACAAGTAACATCAGTTCTGAAAGGGGAAGACATTGCTTAATTACTGTTTGTAATATGTCATTCACGAGACGAACATGTAAATGGTGCAACCACCACCGCTTCAGATTTCCAACCCCCGGTAGCTTTGCATAGTTCAACACAGACTGCAGACTACAACCACATGTATAAACATACTTTATGAGTCAATCGATTACTTGTTGACAATACCAATCAAAACTGAACTTTATTAAAACTGTAACAATGCAACGCTTTAAACAGTTGCTGTAATGGATAGCATTTGATTGTGCATGTGATCATAATTATGTAGTTGGTTGGTTTTGACTAGAAAAATAATTTTGAAATTATAATCATTTAAATTGCTATAGTAAATGCTGTAACCCACCAATTTCATAATATGGCTAATGTAATCATTTGCTGTTTAAGCGTGATTCAGTCTTGAATAAATATATATTCCCAGTGGTGGAGAAGCCTGTTGACTGCTAATAAAACAAAAAGTGCCCCACGTTTAAATAGAGGAGCTCCATGGTAAACATAATCCATTTAAGACCTGCAGTGCTCCCTCATTAAATCACATTTTCCACATGATCTAGCTATTAGTAGCTTAAATTAGATCTTTGGCCCATACTGATTAAAATGAAACTACAAAGTATTTTCCTGGAATTGAGAATCTTAGCTAAAATAATTGCTTTTAAGACTTGGACTATTAATTGGACCCTGGAGCGAAATGAAACACTGCGTGAACAGTAGCCCAACTTAGCAGTTCATTTAAAAAAAAAAAAAAAATTCTGCTCGATGGTGGAAGAATTTCTGCAAGGAGAAGCCTGGATTTCTTGCATTATACTACATACTTTATTTGACTTATTTGAAAAAAAGCTCCTTCCAAAACAAGACATTTCATTTTACAGATTGTCGATTGTCCTAAATGCTACAAAAACACTAACAACATGGGTACTCCAATTTTCCCCACATTATCAAAACATGCATTTTAGGTTAATTAAACGCTTAAAATCAGGAGTATTCGAAAGGTAGGGCGTGGACCCCAGCTGGGAATTTGTCAACCCTGAGCTGTTTAGTCCACAGGCTCACTAAAATTGGGGCTGTGTGCGGTCTAATACAATGGGAGGGATGGACAGGGATTTTTACCATAATATCTAACGTAAAATGCATACCTTTGTATATTACACACTCTCAAAGTTGACCTAAAAATTCTGGAAAACCCTTCTCAAAACCCAATTGCAATGACATTGGGACATTGTGTTAAACATAAATTAAAACAGAATACAAGGATTTTCAAATCATGTTCAAGCTATGTTTAATTGAATACAATACAAAGGCAAGATATTTAATGTTCAAACTTATCATCCCCTTATCGTCACAAGGGTCGTAGGAGTGCTGGAGCCTATCCCAGCTAATATCGGACAAAAGGCTGCCTACACCCTGAACTGGTCACCAGTCAGTCACAGGGCACATATCGACACCTTCACTGAGTGGGAATATATCCCATGCTGCGGGAATAGATCCCATGCTGTCTGCACCAATGTCAGGCATGTTTACCATTACATGTTTAGTGACTGTTCAAACTTATAAACCTCATTGTTTTTCTCAAATAATCATAAACTTAGAATTTTATGGCTACAAAACATTACAAGATGGCTGGGACAGGTGTCAAAAAAGACTAAGAACGTGGCGGAATGCTCATCAAACACTTGTTTGGAACATCCCACAGGTGAAGAAACTAATTGGGAACAGGTGGGTGCCATGATTGCGTATAAAAGCAGCTTTGTTTGCGATGGAGCATTTCTTGTGGCATTTTTTTCTGAAAGAGATCAATCCAGAGTTTGATGATTTGCTTCTACACAGCACCAGATGGCTGAGAAAAGGTACGGTCCTGGAGCTTTTTTGGGCCATTAGGAAGATCATCATCACCAGCTGCACAATCTGTTACTTTTTGCATCGTCCATGAATATGTTCCTGAAGGTGATGGAAGTTGAGTTAAGAGGTCTATTGTCTGGGTCAGGCATCCAAAAAGCCCTGATCAGAGCATTTATAGACAATATTACAGTGTCTAAAACAGGGTTGGTGAACCCGTGGCTCTTTGCCGACTTTCATGGGGGTCTCAAAAAGGCATGAAAGCAGATCGAATTTGTTTTTTAATGTGCATGCAGGCTTTTCTTGAGTTCAATATGGTAGTTGTGTGCGCGCTTTGCTTGCGTTTATTGTGATATTTCCATGTGCGCCTTGGTTGAGTTTATTACAATTGTTATGGGTATTGTGACAAAAAGCTCAGTGTGTGGGGGGTATGCGTTGTGTAAGTGAGACAGGATTGTGCAGGCAAACAGGACGCTGTGTTTAAAGACAAGCGTTTTAATCACCACTACATGAGAATAAATAGAGAAATCTGTCTGATGAAGATCACGCAAGGGAGTCTGATGCGTTGCTAACAAAACTGCAAAGCCAACAAGCGTTTTTTTTTGTTTTTTTTCAAAATGTTGCACACCTAGAGATGTAGCTATCAGGACCAAATTCTTTCTTACCAAGCCGCCCAAAAAAGGAGGGCGTTTTCTGACAGAGCTTATTAGGGTGTGCTTATTGGACTCTGCTGCGCTGGTATTCCCAAAGAAAATAGGATATTTTGGAATGTGCCACCCTCCCAACACACTTAAACGAGGCGGGTTCAGGACATTGCTGGAAACTTGCAGCTTCAGCTGAACAACAGAGCTTTTGACTTGAACTATTTCTCTCTGCCTTTTGATGATAGCTGCGTTGAACATGACACTGCACAGCTGCTCGTCATCTTACGTGGTATAGCTGCAGACTCTCAAATCACAGAGGAGAATCAAGGGACCACAGCTGGGAGTGACTTCTTTGTCACAGACGTAACTGTATGTTTTGACAAGTGAGGACTGAAATGGGACAAGCTGGCAGGTAGGACAATGGACGGTTGTCCAAATCTGATGTTTGAAGAGAATGCCGGATAAGGTGGCAGAAATTAACCCTGTCTAGAAATTGACTTTCTTACTTTTGTGTCAATCTGTTAAAAATTAACCATGTTGTGGATGCTGTAAATAGTTAATTTCATCATAGTGAGAGTATTAAATCACAGTTTATTGCACCTTTGGAGGAAGATGAAACAAAACATGGTGAGTATTTTCTCATTTGACATATACACCATAATTTCGCATAGTGTATTTATATAAATATTTACAGAATACTTTTTATTCCAATTACGAGTACTAGCTATTCCAAATCTAGAATTTAATGCATTATACAGAGGGACAAAGTTGACGATTAAGTTAAAGTTATCAATAGGGCAGCCTTCTGACACAATTTTGGTTTCTTATGTGGGCCCTTGCAAAAATGAATTGCTCACCCTTACTCTACGCCAATGCCAATTGAAACAAAGTCAATTCGCACTTGTTTTGTCACTCTGACATGAAGTGGGTTACCACCCAGAACATCACAGAAAACTAGACAGCCAAGGGTGGCATTGGAATGCTAAATTAATTAGTGCCCCCCCACAGACCTCCATCAACGATGGCGCTTGTCTACTGGGGGGTATGCCATTTGGTCAGCCTGGTCAGGACAATGAATGGGTTGATGGTGACATCTACAAGGACGGGACGCCACTGCAGACGTGATACCTCACTCATATGACCGGAGGGATTTGACTGGAATGTAATATTAAGTACACTAAATGAACACCACAAGTAACTGGATTGCTGCAAACTTGGATATCTGATGTTGAATCTGTTGTCAATGGTGCTATCTGGAAAAAAAAAAGGAAAAAGTCTTTACACAAATGTCATTACAAACAATGAAATACTAGCCTCCTTCTGGAATCATAACACGGGAGTAAATGGTTTTATCATCTGAAGTCCAATAATCTATCAATCTTCTGAGCCACTTATCCTCACAAGGGTCACGGTAGCATGGGTGCCTGTCCCAGCTATCTTCTCAAAAGAGGTGAGGTACACCCTCAACTGGTTGGCAGGAAATCTAATAATTGATACTTTATATATCCACTCATTTAAAACAAAAATCGATCCTAAAATGAACAAGGGTGCTAGTTGACTTTTCAAAGGCACTGCAGTCTGTGCAGTCAAAAGAGCTTTGAAATTATAATTTTGTCACAGTGGTCTATTATCACTGATTTTGGGAAGGGTGTGCCTGGAGAAACCCCACCCAGACACAGCAAGAACATGCAAACTCTACACAGGTGCAGCTGGGATTTGAACCTCAGTCTTCAGAACTGTAAGGCAGGTGGTCTACCAGTCGCTCCACCATGCTGCCTGCCTTAGAACATATCACTCTTAGTAGAAAATCCATCATCTCTAGTTACCGTGATGGTAATATTGAGCTTTTGGGGCACTAGAGGTCCCACTATTTTTTCCAATGAAGGTAGTTTCTGGGAGTAATATGGTACTTTTAGCCTTATGTTTTATTGTAATGTGCAGTCAGTAGAACCTGTATTTAATCTGGTGTAATTCCCCCCCAAGGAGGTGTTTTAAAACTTTATTCATACCAGGTGCTCCTTTTAATTTTTTTATGCTCTTTGTTTTTCAAAGTAGATCTATTAACATTGCTATATGCAAAGCATTTAAGGCCAGTTTGTCCTCACTGTTTTTCCATTGTCTTTCTGAGCATAATCACCTTTTTCTCACGATATTCAAACAACAGTGGGCTAATATAGACTGTCTTTTGTACTGCCCCATGTGAAGGGTTTCAGGGGCCACAAAGGATTACATCAAATGAAGAAATATCACCTTTTATCCACCAACTGAGGATGACTTGCCTGCTTTTGCATCTTATATAGCCTGAGGTAGCTGAGGTCTGAGGAAGCCTCGAAAGACACCAAATGCATGAACAAATAATCTTTGCACATGAGAGTGCCAGGATATCATGTGCAATCTCATTTAGAAAGGCAAAAAATAAATCTTTATAAAAAAAAAAAATCAATTGCGATTGCCAATGTGAATTTTTTTAAATCAAGCTCAAATGAGAACAAATGGACAGTGTTTAATGTGGGGTACCACCAAAAATATTGGCCAAATATGACTGAACACTCGGACCGTGTTACGGGTTCTGCAAGTAGTTTTCATGCGTGGCTCACTGTCAGTCATTAGCTTTGCCCTGTAACGATAAGGGCACTCTGTTTAAACTTAACATAATGTGTGGTGTTGACGCACTTTTAACTGCTCTAAATGAAGAAGACTGCGTCTTGCAGATCTGTGAAACATATAAGGAATAGTTCCTATAAAGTGAATGTCTCTTGTTCTTTGATCTTATGTTTGTTTGTTCTTTGTTCTGAATGTCGTACCAGGGTTGCACAGACTACCGGAGTCAATTGACCCCTCCGTACAGGGCACTTAACCACGCCTCCTGAAGTTACGTCACCCCAAGTGTGCTAAGCTCAGACAAATAATTAGCAAAAATGGCGGCGCAGTAAGAAAAGACTAGAGCAAAACTGTCCGATTTCTGATTTCTCACTCGCATTCTTAGCTTACAGTGAAATATCGTTGAAAAGCAGACAGCAGGGGTTCAAGTATTTCAGCGAGCGGTATTTCAATGGTATTTACATGCATATCGACGCAAGATCTTTCCGGAGTCACAGGAAGACCGAGAAGCCGCATAATATAATATATTATAACCCAAAGACGAATTCCTCATTGACAGTTTCCTATTTTCGTGTTACCTATCACACTTGTGTGCATAATCTGTATGTGTATCTGTATAGCAGTTTGTGAACCGCCGTATGAAGGAAAAGAAGGTGAGGCTTGATTTACGAGTTGTTTCTCTCGTTTTCTTTTTGTAACGTCACGTGCTCCCCTCAATAATTATTCTTGAATTAGTGCCGAACCTACGTAAGTCCCAACCGAGTACGACAATCACTACTTTATAGTGTCCTCAAACATCCTTGCTTCAGTCTTGGTGTCTCGGTGCATGTCGAAGGCTTTTAGGACTCGCTAGTCCGGTTTAGCTTAGCTCCCTAGCCGCCAAACAGAGACACGTTTGTGCAGTCAGATCATCGCAAAATATCGCTCAACACAGACCAAGTGTGTCAATCATTAACACTTAGCTATGTTATCCAAGCGAAGAACTGCTAATTCATTTTTATGAGACATGTATTGAAAATCAAATATACGGCTTACCTTCGTGCAAACATATCTGTTCTGGTTGATGGATTCAGTTCAATTGACCCCTCCGTACAGGGCACTAAACCACGCCTCATGAAGTGACGTCACGCCACGTGCGCCTACGTCAGACAAAGAATTAGCAAAAAGGGTGGCGCATCAAGAAAAGAATAGAGCGAAACTGTCCGATTTACCGGCTGATTTCTCACTCGCATTCTTAGCTAACAGTGAAATATCATTGAAAAGCAGACAGCAGGGCTTCAAGTATTTCAGCGAGGGGTATTTACATGCATTTCGACGGAGAAACCATTGATATTAGCTCGAGATCTTTCCAGAGTCAGAGGAAGACCGAGAAGCCACATAATATAATATATTATAACCCAAAGACGAATTCGTCATTGACAGTTTCCTATTTTCGTGTTACCTATCACACTTGTGTGCATAAGCTGTATGTGTATCTGTATAGCCGTATGAAGGAAAAGAAGAAGGCGAGGCTTGATTTACGAGTTGTTTCTCTCGTTTTTTGTGTAACGTCACGCGCTACCCTCAATAATTGTTCTTGAATTAGTGCCGAACCTACGTAAGTCCCGACCGAGTACGACAATCACTACTTTAGTGTCCTCAAACATCCTTCCTTCAGTCTTGGTGTCTCGGTGCACGTCGAAGGCTTTTAGGACTGCTAGTCCGGTTTAGCTTAGCTCCCTAGCCGCCAAACAGAGACATGTTTGTGCAGTCAGATCATCGCAAAATATCGCTCAACACAGATCAAGTGTGTCAATCATTCACACTTAGTTATGTTATGCAAGCGAAGAACTGCTAGTTCATTTATATGAGACATGTATTGAAAATCAAATATACGGCTTACCTTCGTGCAAACATATCTGTTCTGGTTTATGGATTCAGTTGATGATGCGGTCTTCCACAAAGTTTGATCCATCGAAGACATATTTCGTACTCGGTCTTCGGTTTTGGAAAGGGCACAAATTGAACTCCACCAACTAGCCTTTCAGGATACCTGTCGTCACTATTACAAAGTCCGTGACTACACCTCTTAACCATATCTATTGTTAAAGAACTCAAATATGCGATAAAACGCCAACAGAAGCTATACTGGAACATTCAGCGTTGTCTGAGAAAACTGCGGGTCCAAAAAAAGGGCGTAGTTTATGCAGATCTCTGGCCTCTGATTGGTAAGTGACGCGGATTGGGCAATTGGGCCATTAAAGCAAATGCTGATTCTGATTCCAATTTTACTCATTGGTGAATGATGTACCAACATCACAGATTCAATATCCAATCAAAAATATGTATTACAGGAGCTTGCACAATACAATTAAGTTTCTTAATAGCAAGAGATCTGATTGGTGAGTTCAAATGCAAAAAAGAAGTCAATTTGTTTATTTATTTGTTAAAGCAATCCTGTATTTTCCAGGCGACAGCGAGCACTGGACAATAAGCCGCGCCCACAATGTGTAGCGTTTTTTTTTTTTAGAGCTTTGGCCTCACAGTTCTGAGGACCAGGGTTCAATCCCAGCCCCGCCCATGTAGAGTTTGCATGTTCTCCCTGTGCCTGCGTAGGTTTTCTTCGGGCACTCTGGTTTCCTCCCACATCTCCAAAACATGCATTAATTTGGAACTCTAAATTGCCCATAGGTGTGATTGTGAAAGCGATAGTTGTCGCTCCGTGTGTACTCCGAAATTGGCTTGCAACCAGTTAAGAGTGTACCCTGCCTCCTGCCTAATGCTAGCTGGCACTCCCGCAACCATTGTGAGGATAAGTGGCTCAGAAAATGGATGGTTGGATCATTCTCATGTAAATCATCTTGAATGTGAAGTAAGTCAAAACGAACATGGAGGACTGAAGCCCTTTGAGACTCTTGTGCTTAACTTAAGGGCTACACAGAAAAACATAACTTGACTGACAACTGTTTTGTTGAATTCTATGGAAGAAAATGGAAAGTATATGGTAATATGAATTGCAAGTTTAATGAATGTAGTTCAAAATTATTTCATTAAAATTTACAAGTGAATCCCATGTGAGTAAGACTTTCATGAGTAATAATAAACTTTACTGGAACTCTATCCCTGCCAGCAGTGAAATCCTTCAAAATGCTCAAGAAAAACAATCAATCAAACTGCTTCTTGTGCATACACTAAAACACAAACTGTGTACAACAAAAGGCATGGTTTGGATGTTGGAGTAAGATAATGATATGCATCAATGAAAATAGAGTGGGAAGCTGGTAGATTCGTACTTATTGCTGCGTGGGAGGAAGCAAAAAGGGAAAGACAGGGAGAAGGAAATCCATGGAGCCCATTACTCAACACACTGCAGTGGGGTGTTGATCTAAACTAATCTATATGAAATTCACAAGAACTGCCTGAACTGATGCTACGTTAGAATTGAATGAAGATTGGGAAGAAGAGTTGATGGGGTTGCGAGGTCTTTCAAGAGGTTATGTCATGAAACCGTATCTGAAAAGGAAGATTCTGCCACAGGGTGTGAGACCTTCATTCCAATACACCTCTTTTATAATGTCTGAACCAATTCATCCAACCAAGTATCTAACATGAAGCCACCACACATTAATATTTTGGGCCACTAAATGTATTAAGATGGAGGTAGTTATTTCATCTTCAAATGTCATCTATTGCTCTTTGCTGAGTTGTGCAGTATAGGTTAAGGGTCTTCAAGGAGAAAATAGTCATTCTTAAAGTGATTTAGAAGACCACAATACAGAACAATATGCACTGTGATCTTGTTTAGCTAATCTGTCTGTCGCCTTTAGCATGTAGAAATCACATCAAATCCCAAGACATTGATTAACTGCTGTTCAGGAACAAGTGGTGAGCATCATTAATGTGCCTTTAGACATTTTTTTGTCCTTGTGTGTGCTTTCACTCATTGATTGGTAGCTGGTCGTTACACAGTTCTGACATTATTTGTGTTTCCTTCATATTGATCTGCACTGATGAGTCACACTGAAAAGAATCTATCCATTTTCTCTACAATTTGTCTTGAATACAGTCACTTTGTATACAAAGGGTGCTGTAGTGTGACCTAGCTTATTAATAGGTTGCAGTAATTTTTCCTTACCACCATCTCCAACACAGCTGAAGAATTTAGAGGATTTATAAAGTACAAAGTTTGTATAACAATGTAAATACTGTCACATTTTTTAGTTTTTTTTTTCCTCTATTGTTAGCATTGGACATGTTTTCACAGAAATAGATTTCTATTTTATCTGTATTTTTGATAAGTTGAAGCAGTCATACTCACACGATGTAGTAATATGACATTAAACGGTTTATTATTAAAGCAAAGCATTTGCATTCTAAATTAAAATCAGCATCATTTGTAGTATGATGACTAATTCCAGCACTTTTTGCTCGACCAAATATTTGTGAAAAAAGTTTCCTATGCATAAAATACTAAGAAAAATATATCACATCCATGGATGAGTACTGTTAGTCTAAATTATTCAAACATATGCTTTGGAAAACATGAATGACTTGAAAATTTTGAAGTATGTTATACACTGCATCTTAAGAAAGGCTTCCTCCCTGCATGGCATCAAGCCCCAGAGATGAGTTGTGCACACCAAGTGTGTCATCTTATTATTCTAGTATGGCAGCACAGTGGGCAGGAGTGTCAGATTGTACCCTGGGAAATGTGCCCACTGTATTATTGCTTTCCAAAGGACAGTAAAAATTGCTCCAATTCAAAAATAGAATGGATGCTTCTGTGTGTGAAACTTTGCTACTTTGTGATGTCGTACTTTAATCCCAAGTCTTATCTCTATAAACATTCTAAATTAGACATTGTAATGAAAAATACATATAACATTATTCACTTCAATGTCTATACGAAAAAATAAATATGAGCCAAGAGCGCGTCATCCATGCGCAAAGTTGTGGAAGTCCATTCGACATTCAAGAGGTCGCCATATTGGCTGCATCTTCTGTCCATGACCTTACCCCGGAAATTCGCCATTGAAAACAAGCCATGGGCGCTACTATGGGACACACCCCTTCTGAAAATTGAAGCTCTTTTCAAAGAAGAGAACATCTCACAACCGAGTGAAGTGACCGGAAAAATGTTACCGGATTGTTTCGAGTCATATTTAGATGATATGCGGATCACGGCCAAACCACACGCGGCCAAACCACCTCCCCGCGGTGGTGATAAAAACAATGCCGCCCACGAGTGACGATGACGCCACAGCCAAACTGCCTCCCAGTCCAATCCACCTCCTCGTGGCGGTGATAAAACAACGCTGCCCGCGAGCGATGCTGACGCCACGGCCAAACCGCCTCCCGATCCACTTCCGCGGCGGAGATGAGCCACCGCGGCCCGGTGCCGCGACGAGCCACCCCAGCCGAAGCCGTGTCGACAAGGCCTGCGGCGATCCACAAGGCTGGCTCAGCCTTGTCGACAAGGCCGGTGGCAATCCACAAGGCTGACCCGATTGTCGACAAGGCCGGTGGCAATCCACAAGGCTGACCCGATTTGTCGACAAAGCTGGTGGCAATCCACAAGGCTGACCCAATTTGTCGACAAGGCCGGTGGCGATCCACAAGGCCTGCAGAGGCTGTCCTTCCGCGACTGCTGCGCAGAAGCCGTCCGACGCGCACATCAACACATGCACCCTTGACTTACGTAAGCGTATCTTTTGTTAGGTTATGAGAGGATTAGGTCTCCCCCCCCACCCCATTATTGTTTCTTTTCAGTGAGGCATTGTCTGCTGCATTCTTCAGAGCGGTCGCCGTCCGCAAGCCCAACGCGCAGCCTTCGTCGAAGCCGTGACCGGTGAACGCGGCGCCTCAGCCGGTGTGGCTCATTTTCAGTGCCGATGTGGCTTATCACCAAGCCGAGCTGGGCTGGTTTAAGGCGTTGTTCATAGCCGCTGCCATCCGCGATGAACAACATCGTCGAGCCGGGGTGCTTTACGGCGTTCTCGTCGCACGTGGCTGAGTGCTACATTGTCAGCAGCGTTGTTCAGAGCCGCCTTCCGTGAGCCTGATGTGTAGCCTCCGGTGGCGAAGCGACGCAGCAGCCAGACGCCGTCCGAAGTGCACATCGACACATTTAGCACGCCTGTCATACCTACGCGGATGTTTTGTTACGTTATGAGAGACTGATTATGTGGTCCGCCCCAAACTATTATTTTTTTTTGTAGCTGTATACACACCTACCTGTCATTTGGAACCCACGAAGCTCTCGTCCTTTGCACCTCTGCAATCCATTTTTCACAACGAACTGGGTCTTTTGGAAAAGTATGAAGAGCGAATCCATCCTCACGAGTGTTCGAGCAATATTCAGCAATATGAGTCTGCATTTTGGCTAACACGAAGGAACAACGAGCTACCTTCCAGCAGGTAAAACTAGTATAAACAGACGAGACCGCTTAAGTGCACTACTGCCCTGTACGTCACTTCCTGCTTCTTTGGGAAGACAAATCCCTCGATAAGATTTTCATGGTGGGAGTTACAAAAAGCCATATACGTCAAAATCATGTTTTGTGGTGAAAAAACAGCTGGGTCCATGCTGCCCTTTTTTTTTTTTTTTAATAACATACTAAAAATCATGGATTTCATGACAGTGGACCTTTAAAGGTCGACTGACACGTAAAGCGTCATTTTTAGTATGTTCTTAAATAAAACGTCAGCCGGAATGGACCCATCCAATTTTCACCACAAAACATGATTTTGTTGTATGTGGCTTTTTGTAACTCCCGCCATGAAAATCCTCTCGAGGCATATGTGTTGGAGAAGAACCAGCAATGTATGTTTTTGCAGTTGCGGGGTTGAGTGATTAATATTGTTTATACCTATTGTACCGGTGAAAAATTCCTTGTTTTTTTCATTGTTAGTCAAAATGCTGGCTCGTTGTATTGTTGGTTTTTGCTCGAACACTCACACTACATACACAAGACTTGTAAAAGAGTAAGGAAATCAAACAATTATAGGCCCGTCATTTTGAATATTTCATCAGGTTCCTCATCCATCTTTCAGGGAGTCTGTAGTTATTTAGAAGTGATCTGCATATCTAAATATGACCCGAAATGATAGGGTAATATTGCGCCAGTTCACTCGATTCTGATTCTGTTCTCTTCTTCGAAATGAGCTTCAGTCTCAGAAGGGGAAAAATCCAAATCAGAAAAATCCAAAAATCTCTCTTGTTCATCTCCCATACCAAATGGCACAGCGTCTTCTCAATGCCGACTGTCCCAGTGTGACGTCTGCAAATTATGTTGCAGGTAATATGGCCGCCACTGGGTTGTCGAGTGAGACTTCCACAACTTTGCGCATTAACGAAGTGAATAAGTGAATAATATTATAAGTAATTTTCATAACAATATCTGTTTTAAAATGTATATATGGTGCTCAGTTGACCTTTAAACTGGCTTGCACAGACAAAATATCCACTGTTCATCCTTATCATGCCGTCTTAACAGCACGGTAATGATGATAGATATGGACGACTGATTAATACCGAAAAGAAGAGGTTACAATGATTCCAAAGTAATGTGTCCTCAGTCCTAATTAACATTGGTAAAAAGACATTCCATTCCTCCTTGAAAGGAATGAAACTGTAGAAAAACAGAGAAGGAATGCATACTTCGAATGCTGCGCCTTAGGCCTGGTATTTGTAATGAAGTTTTTAAATCTTCAAAGATTTTTTTTAATATGCTGCAGTGGGATCACACATATTTCACATAAACGAAGACATGAGATACTTTCTGTTATGCGATAATATTAACAGAGTTTCTGGAGAGACCGGACAGGACCATTTTAAAATGGGCAAAAAACAACTCTATATAGAAAATAATTCCTGTCTGCGCGACTTAATTTTATACAAAAAGTGATTTTGGGTAAAATGTTTCTATTCATGGCCACTTGTTCAACAGTAAGTAGTTTCTACTTTCCGTTTCACGTAACAATGTATTTCCTGACCCTGGAAGACTTTGGCTTCCCCCATACACGAAGAGCTTTGCCCATATATATTGAACATGTTCATTCATTAAGTGTGTCAGCCTCAATCTGTTTTGAACCCTAAATACTGTTATAAATTAGCTTTTTCTCGTGTAAGGGCACCACATCTTTTTTTTTTAATGTATAACATTTCGGAAAAATGAACAACAAACTTTTTATTAATCAAGTCCCAAAAATTGTGTTGGCTGCTACACTTTAAATATAAGAGCTCCCGACGTACAGAGGCTGTACTTAATAAACATGCAGCATGGCTGGCAGTGAAATTTGGAGGAAAATTAATAGAATATACATCAAAACATATCTACAACTACAAACTGCAACGAATTAATTGATGGAGTGGTCTAGGGACTTCAGGAGCAGGTAGGCAGGTTTGGTTGAGGAAGGAAAAATAATGAAGAAAAATAAAACCACTGAAAAATAAGCAGAGGAAAAGTTGTTGTCCTGGTATGTATGTAACTTTCCTGCTGGTTGAACTGGTGGAAAACTGAGGTCTGGTGCTCACTCGTATGCTGAACGCTCGCTCTAGCAACACAAACCGGTCTTGCATTAGAAAGGTGATTGGAGCTGCATGGCTAGTTTCTACGATCACAAAATGTCACCAGCTTGCCTCGCACATGGTGGCACCAGGTGCACTGTGGACAACAAAGGAAGGGTGAGGGGTTTGGCCAAGGCTTCCAACAGAACCAAAAGAAAGAGTCAAAACCATCCTCCACCCAAAAAAAAAAACTCCCAAAAGAATTAGTGTTGAAAGGGTAAATCCAGTGCTTTGCATGAACAGTGCATCCAATAGGTCATGTAATACTGACTCTATTTTGACAATATGATGTAAAATCCTCTCTCATTAGGTAATGTTTTGAGAATATTTTTATCGACAATTACAAATATTCAGGAGCACTGCCATTTTCGAGAGCCGCATGACCTACGTGTGCGGATGTGACGTGTACCGTGCCGCAACAAAGGCTTGATTACATGAGACACCATTTATGCCCAAGGTCGATTTCTTGTATTTATCCTCATCTGATGAAGAAATAGCAGTATCGGTTGATCAGGAAGATGGAGGAATACTTCCATACAGATTTGAACCTGTGGCTGCAGTTAATGTTGAATATTCGGATGGTTCTCTGGCCGGAATGATGCTGAGTCTTACTACCTGGAGGCCTACGCGTGACATAAGTGCGTAAACAAAGGCCCCCAGGAGCTCCAGGCCGGCAGCCGCAGATGGTTCTTCGGATGGGAATGATGCAGAGTCTGAGAGGGAGCTCTGGCGGCGGGCTGCGAGCCAAAATTCGGCGGCCGAGGCTGTTAGCCCCGGACGCTAAAGCTAGGCTAAAGCCCTCCGTCGCCACCGAAGGCGGGCCACAAGCCGAGGTTTGGCAGCGGAGGCCGTTAGACCCGGACACCGAAACTCAGCCAAAGGCCTCCGCCGCCGAAGCTCGGCTCGTGGTGGGGAGGGGGAGGCACGTAGGTCATGTGACTCGGGAAAATGGCGGCGCCCCTGAAAATTTTTAATTGTCGATAAAAATCTTCTCAAAACACGCTTAAATGAGAAAGGATTTAATGTCACATTGTCAAAATAGGGTATATATTACGTGACCTATTGGATACACTGTTCATGCAATGCACTGGATTTCCCCTTTAAATACGCCGAGGGCATATCCAAAAGGGGGATGGGCCACTAGGAGGGGGAGACTGTAGCAATCATTAGGTTGACTCAAATGTAGAATTTGAACTATTGCAAGTTTGAAATCAGAAAGGAAAACATTCCCAACATTGTTTCTCTCATGCAAAGAATAATTGTTTCCTTTTGGTCGTGGCAGATATCATTGATGATTGATTACATTTGATACTACTTTAAGACAAAATCAAGCCACAATTCTCAAAATGTCACAGTTCTTCAGAAAAAGTTCAAAAGGCTTTTAGAGTTTACACAGTGACGCAGAGGTCAAGGCATACATTTATAATACTTCTGCAGTGCTCATAACATATTAAAACATTTCATCATCCACTGACACAGATCGGATAACGGATGCATTCATGTTCCAGGAATCAAGATTTAACCGGAAGCTACTATTTAGGTTAAGGTTCATTTGACGTCTCCTCAGCTTTTTGCTCAGTCCAGATTGGTGGAACCTTTGGGAGTCCACCCAGTTCAAATTGTAACGCCGCCCGTGTGGAGTTTGCATGTTCTCCCTATGCCTGCGTGGGTTTTCTTTTTTTTCCTCACGCATGCCAAAAACATGCATTAATTGGAGACTCTAAATTGTCCTTAGGTCTGATTGTGAGTGTGATTATTGTCTCTGTGTGCCCTGTGATTGGCTGGCAACCAGTTCAGGGTGTACCCTGTCGCCTGACAGATGATAGCTGGGGAAGCCTCCAGCAATACCATTACCTTTGTGAGAATAAGCGGTTCAGAAAATGAATCGATGTTTAATTGTAAAATGAAGTGCTCTCCCACTTTGCATTTTTGGCAACTACAGTTTACCTCCATATTTTATTAAGCACCACGGGGTTAATTTCAAGTCATAACAAAATATATATTTCGGTTCACGTCATATATTTTTGTCCTTATCATATTGTCTACATCTTTGCGGAAGGATTTATTTTGAAGGTGTTTGAACAAACGCAAAGAGCACTTTATGTATGAATGCAACCGCAGTGGGTGAGCTAGAATGATAATTCAGTGGGCCAGAGGCAGAGCCCTGTCACCACTGTCACTAACATAGCTTTACTTGATGAAGATGGTTGACTCCTGAAAGAATAGGCTGAAAGCCATGTGAGTGAGACCTTCATGCAGCATAGCAACAGGGTGCTGGGAGCAACTTAGCAGCTGTCTCTGCTTATTTGACACAGTCAGGTGTTCTGAAAGCTGAACTTCACTTTCTTTTGCAAGGAAGCTCGTCAGTTCCAGCAGTTCCACTTGGAGCCAACATGGTACTTTCACAAGTGTGAAAATCACAGGATGAAATGAATTAAAATGTTTAATGGTCATTCATTGCATCTTGAATATAATTTTCCCAACAGCAAAATAAAGTGGTTGCACCTTGTTAAAAAAATATTCAATGTTAATTCAAAGATGTGATATGCTGTATTGCAAATATAAAACCCGGTTAACGGTAGGTTTGTGTCTTAGTGCTCACGGTTTGTGCAGCAGCATGTAAAATGCTACTGCTCACAGTGGACTCATGAAACATCATTAGCATGGTACCACTAATGTGAAATGAAAAGTTCCAAAAAAAAGAGCACTCTGTATGCCTATATATTCATCCTTGTTTTGAGCCGCTTATCCTCATGAGGGTCGCGGGTGTGCTGGAGCCAGTCTCAGCTGTCATTGGGCAGGAGGCAGGGTACACCCTGAACTGATTGCGAGCCAATTGCAGGGCACAGGGAGACTGATAATAGTTGCAATCACAATCACACCTTGGGGCGATTTAGACTGTCCAATTAATGCAAGTGTTTGGGATGTGGGAGGAAAACGGAGTGCCCGGAGAAAACATACAAAGTCAAGTATAAAATGTTGACATGAAGATAAAAATGACCTACAATTTTTCAATAAAAGAAACTGCTGTTCTGATTGCATCCACTAGATGGGACAATAACAATTGAGTTAAGGACTCATACCGTTTATACCTGGGCAGAGCAAGTAGGTCAAGCATAAAGTCGGCTGAGATGCTTTGTGTTCTGCCTGCGCTATTTGTTATGATTTCTACTTTTAAAGTGTGCTTTGGCACCCTCATTGCCCCAAAATGTCTGTCAAAAAGAGAAAAGTGGATGCAGAGTGCAAGGAGTTCCAAGAAAAATGGTTATCTTCCTATCTATTCATGGAAGTGAATGGAAAGCTGTGTTTAGTGTGTTCACAGCATGCTGCAGTGCTGAAAGAATGTAACCTTCATCGCTCCTATTTGAGTCTTGATGCCGATAAATATGACAACGTTCAAGGACAGCAGAAACAAGAAAAGGTGACATCAGTGACATTGCTGGAAAGGCTGTTGATGAAATCTCAATGGCTTCAAAACCATTTAATGACGGTGACTTTGTAAAAACTTGCATGATGAGTTAGGGTTAGGTTTCAGCGGAGATTGAGCACCCTTAACGCCGACAGGCTTTTGTAAATGTCAGCCTTACAAGAAACATAGTTGCAAACAAATTTCTGATCTTTCAGTGGATTTGGACAGCCACTTACAGCACAAAGTAAAGTCATTTATTGCGTTTTCAGACATAATTGATAAAAGCACTGACATTACAGACATTGCACAACAGCCCCTTTTCATCCGTGGAGACACATTGACCATCATTGAAGAGTTCATGGAGATGGTGCCAATGAAAGCTACATCAACAACAGCTCATATTTTCACCGCACTCACGGTAGCGCTGCACAAGGTCTGAGTGGACTGGTCCCACTCTGTCAGGCTGGCTACAGATGGTGCGCCCTCAGTCATAGCAAAAAAAGCAGGTCTGTGACAAAGATACAAGACAAAGTGCAATCTGCAAATATAGGACATAATTTTTGAACATTTCACCGTATTTTGCACCAGGAGGGTTTGGGTGAATAGCGTCGGTCGACAAGGCTGGGTCGGCCGTGGTGGCTCATTTTCGGCGCCGAGGTAGCTTATCATGGCGTCTAGCCGGGCCGCTTTACGCCGTTGTCGTCTCACACGGCTGAATGCACCATTGCTGGCAGCGTTGTTCATAGCTGCCGCCGTCTGCGAGCCTGACGCGGCAGCCTTCACTGGCAAGCCGACGCGGCAGCTGTCTGATGCGCACATCGACACATTTAGCACCCCTATCATACATACGCGGATCTTTTGTTACGTTATGAGAGACCGATTACGTGGTCCGCCCCAAACTATTGTTTTTTTTTTAGAAGCTGTATACACACCTACCTGTAGTTTGGGACCCCCGAAGCTCTCGTCTTTGTCACCTCTGCAATCCATTTTTCACAACGAACTGGGTCTCTTGAAAATTTATGAAGGGTAAATCCATCCTCCCATGTGTTCGAGCAATATCCAGCAATGCAACAAGCCGGCATTTTTGCTAACATGAAGGAACAACGAGCTACCTTCCCGGAGGTAAAACTAAGAAAAAATAGAGTTCGCTGGAGGGCGCTGCTGCCCCATATGTCATTTCTTGCTTCCTCTCGAAAACAAATCTCTCGAGAGGATTTTCATGGCAGGAGTTACAAAAAGCCATACACATCAAAATCAAGTTTTGTGGTGAAAAAACAGAAGGGTCCATACCGGCTGCCATTTTTTCATTAATAACATACGAAAAATCATCCATTTCATGAGACTTGACCTTTAAAGACCTTGTGCTTCTGTGTTTTTTTTAAAAAAAAAAAAGGCTGTCAGGCTGTGGTTTGCTGCACTGGATTGGTTTTCGTGTGTGCTGAGTGTGCAACAAGTGCACCATTGCACAGTGGCACAGCTTAGACGGAACATTGGTCAAGACGACACAACATAAGTGACGTCTTTCAATATCTATGTATTTCTACTCATAACAAATTTCACGTGCATGATTTTTTTGTGCTCAACTGTGCAGATTTGTGAGTGCAATGGCCTGCGCGTGCATACGCGCCCGTCAAATCACAGTGACAGCAACACAGTTGTTACGCAGTATTATGACAGTTTACGCTCTTCATGCAGTTATTTGGTGCACTTGTTTTGGGAGCAGGATGATTTTATTTTTATCTATATTTCTGCCTGAGAAAAGACACCCTGATATAGTTCTGTGTTCTCTGAGATACTTCTGTGGATAACTGAGGCATTGTGTGTTGTTTTTTTCTCATAAAAAAAACATCAAATGTTTTATGATTAATAGTGATGTTGGGCTCGTACTATTTTGGACTGTATTAAAAAAAAGAAAATGATCATGAAATTATTGTTCTTGAGCTATAAAATATATAACTTGGTATTAATAGGCTGATTTTCACCGTTTTGGCCCACTTAGTAATAGATTGTCCTCCATGTGGACCCTGAGCTTTAATGAGTTCACAACCCTGATTAAAATAATATGTGTGGAATTTGCACGTTTTTCCTGTGCCTGCATGTGGTTTTCTCCGGGTACTCAGGTTTCCTCCCACATCCCGAAAACATGCATTAACTGGACAGTCTAAATTGCCCCTTGGTGTGATTGTGAGTGCGACTGTCTGTCTCGATGTGCCCTGTGATTGGCCAGGAACCAGTTCTGGCCAATAATAATTGGGAACATTCAAATGGCATACTTAATCACAACAGGATATTAATAATTTCTACGACAACAGTAGATAATATTCTTCCAAAATTAGCCAAATAAAAATATTAAACATTAACCTAAACATACCTTAAATAGCTTAATGCAGCCCTATGGGGGCATAAACCAGTGCAATCTGTAGGCTGGTCCCAAGCCTGGATAAATGGACAGGGTTGCGTCAGGAAGGGCATCCGGTCTAAAAACTGTGCCAAACAAATATGAGCCTTTATCAAAAGAAAAATCCCAGCGATGAAGAAGTGATGGGTAAGTACGGCATCCAGGAAAGGAACTTTGAGGGACAGATGGTGGTAGAGTTTGCAAAAAGGATGGAGATGGCTGTAGTGAACACTTATTTCCAGAAGAGGGAGGAACATATAGTGACCTAAAAGAGTGGAGGTAGAACCACGCAGGTGGATTATATTTTGTGCAGACGATATAATCTGAAGGAGATTACTGACTATAAAGTAGTGGAAGGGGAGAGTGTAGCTCGACAGCATAGGATGATAGTGTGTAGGATGACTCTGGTGGTGGGTAGGAAGATTAAGAAGACAAAGGTAGAGCAGAGAACCATGTGGTGGAAGCTGAGAAAGGGAGAATGTTGTGCGGCTTTTCTGAAAGAGGTGAGATAGGCTCTCGATGGACAGCAGAAGCTCCCCGAAGACTGGACGACGACAGCCAAGGTAATCAGAGAGATAGGCAGGAGAGTACTTGGTGTGTCTTCTGGTAGGAAAGGGGAGAAGTAAACTTGGTGGTGGTGGTCATACAAGGAAAGAGATTAGCGAAGAAGAAGTGGGACACTGAGAGGACTGAGGAGTACCACAGATGCATTATTTGCCTTGAGGATGCTAGTGGAAAAGTACAGAGAAGGTCAGAAGGAGCTACATTGTCTCTTTGTGGATCTAGAGAAAGCCTATGATAGAGTACCAAGAGAGGAACTGTGATACTGCATGCGGAAGTCTGGTGTGGCAGAGAAGTATGTTAAAATAGTACAGGACATGTTTGATGGCAGCAGAACAATGGTGAGGTGTGCCTTAGGTGTGACAGAAGAATTTAAGGTGGAGGTGGGACTGCATCAGGGATCAGTTCTGAGCCCCTTCCCGTTTGCAGTGGTTATGGATAGGCTGACAGATGAGGATAACCTGGAATCCCCTTGGACCATGATGTTTGCAGATGATATTGTGATATGCAGTGAAAGCAGGGAGCATGCAGAGGAACAATTAGAAAGATGGAGACATGCATTGGAAGATGGTGGTGGAGTTTGCAAAAAGGATGGAGATGGCTGTAGTGAACACTTATTTCCAGAAGAGGGAGGAACATATAGTGACCTAAAAGAGTGGAGGTAGAAGAACACAGGTGGATTATATTTTGTGCAAACGATATAATCTGAAGGAGATTACTGACTGTAAAGTAGTGGAAGGGGAGAGTGTAGCTCGACAGCATAGGATGATAGTGTGTAGGATGACTCTGGTGGTGGGTAGGAAGATTAAGAAGACAAAGGTAGAGCAGAGAACCATGTGGTGGAAGCTGAGAAAGGAAGAATGTTGTGCGACTTTTCGGAAAGAGGTGAGACAAACTCTCGCTGGACAGCAGAAGCTCCCGGAAGACTGGACTACGACAGCCAAGGTAATCAGAGAGATAGGCAGGAGAGTACTTGGTGTGTCTTCTGGTAGGAAAGGGGAGAAGTCGACTTGGTGGTGGTGGTCATACAAGGAAAGAGATTAGCGAAGAAGAAGTGGGACACTGAGAGGACTGAGGAGAGGCGAAAGGAGTACATCGAGATGCGACGTAGGGCAAAGGTAGAGGTGGCAAAGGCTAAACAAGAGGCATATGAAGACATGTACACCAGGTTGGACAGGAAAGAAGGAGAAAAGGATCTCTACAGGTTGGCCAGACAGAGGGATAGAGATGGGAAGGATGTGCAGCAGGTAAGGGTGGTCAAGGATAGAGATGGAAATGTGTTGACTGGTGCCAGTAGTGTACTAAATAGATGGAAAGAATACTTTGAGAAGTTGATGAATGAAGAAAATGAGAGCGAAGGAAGAGTTGAAGAGGCAAGTGTGAAGGACCAGGAAGTGGCAATGATTAGTAAGGGGGAAGTCAGCAAGGCACTACAAAGGATGAAAAATGGAATGCAGTTGGTCCAGATAACATACTGGTGGAAGTATGGAAGCAATTTGGAGAGATGGCTGTAGAGTTTTTGACCAACTTATTCAACAGAATACTAGTGGGCGAAAAGATGCCTGAAGAATGGAGGAAAAGTGTTGTAGTTCCCATTTTTTAAGAACAAAGCTGATTTTCAGAGCTGTGGGAAATATAGAGGAATAAAGTTGATGGGCCACACAATGAAGTTATGGGAAAGAGTCATGGAGGCTCGACTCAGGACAGAAGTAAGTATCTGCGAGCAACTGTATGGTTTCATGCCTCGAAAGAGTACCACAGATGCATTATTTGCCTTGAGGATGCTAGTGGAAAAGTACAGAGAAGGTCAGAAGGAGCTACATTGTCTCTTTGTGGATCTAGAGAAAGCCTATGATAGAGTACCAAGAGAAGAACTGTGATACTGCATGCGGAAGTCTGGTGTGGCAGAGAAGTACGTTCAATTAGTACGGGACAAGTATGATGGCAGCAGAACAATGGTGAGGTGTGCCTTAGGTGTGACTGAAGAACTTAAGGTGGAGGTAGGACTTCATCAGGGATCAGTTCTGAGCCCCTTCCTGTTTACAGTGGTAATGGATAGGCTGACAGATGAGGATAAACTGGAATCCCCTTGGACCATGATGTTTGCAGATGATATTGTGATATGCAGTGAAAGCAGGGAGCATGCAGAGGAACAATTAGAAAGATGGAGACATGCATTGGAAAGGAGAAGAATGAAGATTAGCCGAAGTAAAACAGAATATATGTGCGTGAATGAGAAAGGTGGCGGGGGAAGAGTGAAGCTACAGGGAGAAGCGATAGCGAGGGTGGAGGACTTCAAATATTTAGGGTCAACAATCCAGAGCAATGGTGAGTGTGGTAAGGAAGTGAAGAAACAGGTCCAAGCAGGTTGGAACAGCTAGCGGAATGTTTCTGGTGTGTTATGTGACAGAAGAGTCTCTGCTCGGATGAAGGGCAAAGTTTACAAAACAGTGGTGAGGCCGGCCATGATGTACGGATTAGAAACGGTGGCACTGGAGAAGCAACGGGAAGCAGAACTGGAGGTAGCAGAAATGAAGATGTTGAGGTTCTTCCTTGGAGTAAGCAGGTTGGATAGGATTAGAAATGAGCTCATTAGAGGGAGAGCCAAAGTTGGATGTTTTGGAGACAAGATTCGAGAGACCAGACTCCGATGGATTGGACATGTTCAGAGGCGAGAGAGTGAGTATATTGGTGGAAGGGTGCTGAGGATGGAGCTGTCAGGCAAAAAAGTGAGAGGAAGACCAAAGAGAAGGTTTATGGATTTGGTGAGGGAAGACATGAAGGCAGTTGGAGTTAGAGAGGAAGATGCAGGAGATAGACTAAGATGGAAAAAAATGACACGCTGTGGCGACCCCTCACGGGACAAGCCGAAAGCAAAAGAAGAAGAAGAAGATACCTTAAATAGATTCAGAAAGTAAATAGTTTTCAGATGCCCCACTAACTCTTGCAGAGTTACATAAGGCCTTAAACCAGGTGTGTCAAAGTCGATTTACCTCTGGGCCGCTGGAGGCAAATCTGGTTGAGGTTGGGCCAATGATGCACATGCATGCGCATGCAATTTAAATCAGAAATGTATTTAAAAACCTTATCATCAAAAACTTTATATATTTTACACAAAATAATAGAAAAAAGGATGCTGGTGTAAACAAGTTGTGTGCAAAACTACTAATGAAATTCTCCATAGTAACGCTACTATATGTTTCCCTCACTGAAGAATGTTTGTCTGCTTGTATCAAGGCCCGTCAATGTCACTCCCCCGAGAGTCAAATACCACACCGTGATTGGTAGGTTCATCAGCTTTGCACACAACACTGTAAAGTGCCATTCATAAAAAAACCTCGAGGGTCCGCACTAACATAAAAATATCACCATAAAATATCATCTCGGGGGTCGCCATGAGATCCGTGCCTTAAACGATATGCCAACAGGTACTACTTCAGGCAATGATGGGTTTTCCACAGAGTTCTATAAACATTTCTGGTCTATACTAGAAGCACTACTTTTCTGAATGGTGAATGGGATAAAAGGTAAAGTCCTAATCGAGAAGTCGTGTAAATGCAGCTGCAATAAGACTACTGCTGAAAACAGGGTAAGTCCCCATTCATCCAGCTAATGATCAACCACTGTCAGTAATACATACAGAGACCAAAACCACATCTAAGATTTTTGCCAAAAGACTAGAAAACTTCTCTCATCAATAATACATTGTGACCAAACAGGTGTTTTTAAAAGTGCCCCCATCAATATCAAGTGACTGATAAACCCAATAGGTGTGTCACAGCGTAATCATTTAAAAGCTATTGTCTTGTCACCAGCTGCACCAAAAGCATTACACAGTTAATTGTACTTTTATTTTTACTGTACAGTTCACAAATTTGACCTTGCTGATTCATATTTTCGAGGGGACTCAAACTACAAGCACTGACAATTTGAAATGTTGGTACAGATTTGAACAAAAAATCATGACACATGATTTGCCTTCATGGGGCATATAAAATCATGTGGCAGGCTGAACCCGGCCCCCGAATCTGATTATTGAACAAGTTTGTTTAGAAGTCAGCGCCATATAATTCCTCCCCAAAATGTCACAATCCCGATTTTGTGATTAAAAGATATACAGCTTTATTAAAAAAAGGTGCAGTGCAATGGAGTGAGGGTTTACGACAATTTCAAATTAGATGTGATAACTTCATTAATTACTTTAAAGTAAGAACAACAATCCTAAAAGATTATCAACATGTGAATACAGAAATACCTGTTTTTGTTCAGAAAATAGTAGCACTAATCCCACACACACAAAAAAAAACTGCTTTAAAAAGTTTGACCTTTTTTCTCAAGTACTAATTCAACACATTTACGATTCATAAAATAGGGAAAAGATCTCTCAGTCTCTAATAACAATAATTATTGGGGACAAATCTGTAGAAATGACGGCACGGTGCCGCAGCTATAGAGCGTTGGCCTCACAGTTCTGAGGACTGGGGATCAAATCCCAACCCACCAGCATGGAGTTTGCATGTTCTCCCCGTACCCACTTGTGTTTTCTGCAGGCACTCCGATTTCCTCCTACATTTCAAAGTCATGCAAAATTAATTGGAGATTCTAAATTGCCCTTAGGTGATTTTGTGAGTGTGACTGTTGTCTGTGTCCATGTGCCCTGCGATTGGCTGGAAACCAGTTCAGGGTGTACCCTGCCTCCTGCCCATTCACAGTTGGGATTGGCTCCAGCATTCCTGTGAACCTCGTGAGGATAAGCGGCTCAGAAAATGGATGGATGGATGCAATCTGTAGAAATACTTTCGAAATAACAAAAAACCCAAACAAACAAACAGAATTCCCCCCCCCCCCCATTATTTTACAGCTGACTTGGTTCAAAATACAACACCTATCACATGTAAGGAAATACTGTATGCATGAAATGGACTATTCAAAATCAAACATATGCCCTCATTGAATTGAAAACACTCCAGACACTTATTTTCATACAGTACTGCTGGTCACTAGTTACTGAACTGTAGGATTCTGATTTCTCCTCATCTTTAACTACTGGGTGATTCCAAAGTTCTTTTAAATATAACCCCAATTCCAATGAACTTTGGATGTGATGTTGAAAATAAATAAAAACAGAATACAATGATTAAGCAAATCCCGTTCATCCTATATCTAACCGAATACATTACAAAGACAACATATTTAATGTACAAACATTGAAACTGTATTGTTTTTAGCAAATGATCACTTCACATTCAGAAAAAGCTGAGATAGGATCATGTTTACCACTGTGTTACATCACCTTTTCTTTGAACAACATTCAATAAATGTTTGGGAGCAGAGGACACTAATTGTTGAAGCTTTGTAGGTGGAATTCTTTCCCGTTCTTGCTTGATATACAGCGTCAGCTATTCAAAAGTCTAGTGCCTGTGTCGTCGTGTTTTACGCCTTATAATGTCATGGTCTACATTTTTTTTGGGTTGGTTTTGTTTCATGTTTTTCGTGTTCCATGTTTTCCATGTGCTCATTTTGTTAGCTGTATCCACCTCTTCGCATTTACCCTCTACCTTGTGTTGACCAATCAGCTCCCTCCACCCACTCTTGTTTTGTCCAGGTTTTCCTCATTGTCTCATCAATCTCTATGTATTCAACTCCATGGTTTCTTTCGGTTCTTGTCAGTCCATTTTTGTGCATGCCAGTGTCATTGTTTCTTTCTGTCTCTCTGTCCGTGCTAATCCCATTGTCCAAATTCTGTCAAAGTCGTAAATTAAGTCATTTTTTGAGATTACTGGACTCCTGCCTTGCCTTCTAGCACTTGGGTAAAGCTCCTCTGAATTTATGACTCATAATGCGCCACACATTTTCAATGGCAGGTATGCACTGCAGGCTGGACAGTCTAGTACCCACACTCTTTTCATATGATTGCTGTTGTAACAGATGTAGAATGTTGTTTGCCTTTGTCTTGCTGAAATAAGCAGGGATGAAAGACGTTGCCTGGATGGCAGCATATGTTTCTCCAAAACCTATATGTACCTTTCAACATTAATGGTGCCTTAACAGATGGGTAATATACCCATGCCAGTGGCACAAACACACCCCCATAACATCACAGATGCCGGCTTTTCAAATTTGCATCCATAACAGTCCGGATGGTTCTTTTCCTCTTTGGTCTGGAGGACATGAGGTTTATACACAACGTTGATATTTTCCAAAAACGATTTGAAATGTGGACTTGTCAGATCACAGAGCACTGTTCCACTTAATCAATCTTAGATGAGCTTGGGTCCAAACAAGGTGGGGGCATTTCTGAGTGTTGTTGATAAATGGCTTTTGCTTCGCATAATAAAGTTTTTTAGTTTCACTTTCGGTTGTAGTATGGCCAAAATGTATTTACTGACATTGGTTTTATGAAGTGTTCCTGAGCCCATGTGATTGTTTCCTTGACACATTATCATTTTTTTAAAGGCAGTGATGCCTGAGGGATGGATGTTCATGGGCAT
This sequence comes from Syngnathoides biaculeatus, assembly GCF_019802595.1. Lineage (NCBI taxonomy): Eukaryota > Metazoa > Chordata > Actinopteri > Syngnathiformes > Syngnathidae > Syngnathoides > Syngnathoides biaculeatus. The sequence continues at coordinate 22,683,214 of NC_084651.1, forward strand.
TTATTGTCTTCTTCTTTCTTCTTCTTTTCCTTTCGGCTTGTCCCGTTAGGGGTCGCCACAGCGTGTCATCTTTTGCCATCTTAGCCTATCTCCTGCATCTTCCTCTCTAACCCCAACTGCCCTCATGTCTTCCCTCACCACATCCATAAACCTTCTCTTTGGTCTTCCTCTCGCTCTTTTGCCTGGGAGCGCCATCCTCAGCATCCTTCTACCAATATACTCACTCTCTCGCCTCTGAACATGTCCAAACCATCGAAGTCTGCTCTCTCGAATCTTGTCTCCAAAACATCCAGCTTTGGCCGTCCCTCGAATGAGCTCATTTCTAATCCTATCCAACCTGGTCACTCCGAGCGAGAACCTCAACATCTTCATTTCTGCCACCTCCAGTTCAGCTTCCTGTTGTTTCTTCAGTGCCACCGTCTCTAATCCGTACATCATGGCCGGCCTCACCACTGTTTTGTAAACTTTGCCCTTCATCCTAGCAGACACTCTTCTGTCACATAACACACCAGACACCTTTCGCCAGCTGTTCCAACCTGCTTGGACCCGTTTCTTCACTTCCTGACCACACTCTCCATTGCTCTGTATTGTTGACCCCAAGTATTTGAAGTCGTCCACCCTTGCTATCTCTTCTCCCTGTAGCCTCACTCTTCCCCCTCTACTTTTCTCATTCACGCACATATATTCTGTTTTACTTCGGCTAATCTTCATTCCTCTCCTTTCCAGTGCATGTCTCCATCTTTCCAATTGTTCCTCTGCATGCTCCCTGCTTTCACTGCATATGACAATATCATCTGCGAACATCATGGTCCAAGGGGATTCCAGTCTAACCTCATCTGTCAGCCTATCCATTACCACTGCAAATAGGAAGGGGCTCAGAGCTGATCCCTGATGCAGTCCCACCTCCACCTTAAATTCCTCTGTCACACCTAAGGCACACCTCACCATTGTTCTGCTACCATCATACATGTCCTGTACTATTTTAACATACTTCTCTGCCACACCAGACTTACGCATGCAGTACCACAGTTCCTCTCTTGGTACTCTGTCATAGGCTTTCTCTAGATCCACAAAGACAGAATGTAGCTCCTTCTGACCTTCTCTGTACTTTTCCACGAGCATCCTCAAGGCAAATAATGCATCTGTGGTACTCTTTCTAGGCATGAAACCATACTGTTGCTCGCAGATACTTACTTCTGTCCTGAGTCTAGCCTCCACTACTCTTTCCCATAACTTCATTGTGTGGCTCATCAACTTTATTCCTCTATAGTTCCCACAGCTCTGAACATCCCCTTTGTTCTTAAAAATGGGAACTAGAACACTTTTCCTCCATTCTTCAGGCATCTTTTCGCCCGCTAGTATTCTGTTGAATAAGTTGGTCAAAAACTCCACAGCCATCTCTCCAAATTGCTTCCATACCTCTACCGGTATGTCATCAGGACCAACTGCCTTTCCATTTTTCATCCTTTGTAGTGCCTTTCTGACTTCCCCCTTAGTAATCATTTCCACTTCCTGGTCCTTCACTCTTGCCTCTTCAACTCTTCCTTCTCTCTCATTTTCTTCATTCATCAACTTCTCAAAGTATTCTTCCATCTATTTAGTACACTACCGGCACCATTCAACACATTTCCATCTCTATCCTTAATCACCCTTACCTGCTGCACATCCTTCCCATCTCTATCCCTCTGTCTGGCCAACCTGTAGAGATCCTTTTCTCCTTCTTTCATGTCCAACCTGGTGTACATGTCTTCATATGCCTCTTGTTTAGCCTTTGCCACCTCTACCTTTGCCCTACGTCGCATCTCGATGTACTCCTTTCGCCTCTCCTCAGTCCTCTCAGTATCCCACTTCTTCTTCGCTAATCTCTTTCCTTGTATGACTCCCTGTATTTTGGGGTTCCACCACCAAGTCTCCTTCTCCCCTTTCCTACCAGATGACACACCAAGTACTCTCCTGCCTGTCTCTCTGATCACCTTGGCTGTCGTCGTCCAGTCTTCCGGGAGCTTCGGTTGTCCATCGAGAGCGTGTCTCACCTCTTTCCGGAAGGCCGCACAACATTCTTCCTGTCTCAGCTTCCACCACATGGTTCTCTGCTCTACCTTTGTCTTCTTAATCTTCCTACCCACCACCAGAATCATCCTACATACTACCATCCTATGCTGTCGAGCTACACTCTCCCCTACCACTACTTTACAGTCAGTAACCTCCTTCAGATTACATCGTCTGCACAAAATATAATCTACCTGCGTGGTTCTACCTCCGCTCTTGTAGGTCACTATATGTTCCTCCCTCTTCTGGAAATAAGTGTTCACTACAGCCATCTCCATCCTTTTTGCAAAGTCCACCACCATCTGCCCTTCAAAGTTCCTTTCATGGATGCCGTACTTACCCATCACTTCTTCATCGCCCCTGTTTCCTTTACCAATATGTCCATTACAATCTGCATCAATCACAACTCTCTCGCTGTCTGGGATGCTCAGAACTACTTCATCTAGTTCCTTCCAGAATTTCTCTTTCAACTCTTGGTCACATCCTACCTGTGGTGCATAGCCGCTAACCACATTATACATAACACCCTCAATTTCAAATTTTAGTCTCATCACTCGATCTGATACTCTTTTCACCTCCAAGACATTCTTAGCCAGCTCTTCCTTTAAAATAACCCCTACTCCATTTCTCTTCCCATCTACTCCGTGGTAGAATAATTTAAACCCTGCTCCCAAACTTCTAGCCTTACTACCTTTCCACCTGCTCTCTTGGATGCACAGAATATCAACCTTTCTCCTAATCATCATGTCAACCAACTCCTGTGCTTTTCCTGTCATAGTCCCAACATTCAAAGTCCCTACACTCAGTTGTAGGCTCTGTGCATTCCTCTTTTTCTTCTGACGCTGGATCCGGTTTCCTCCTCTTCTTTGTCTTCGACCCACAGTAGCTGAATTTCCACCGACGCCCTGCAGGTTAGCAGTGCCGGGGGCGGGCGTTGTTAACGCGGGCCACGACCGATCCGGTATGGGATTCTTTAGATGAACGCTCATATTTGTTTGGCACAGTTTTTACGCCGGATGCCCTTCCTGACGCAACCCTCTGCATTTATCCGGGCTTGGGACCGGCCTACAGATTGCACTGGTTTGTGCCCCCATAGGGCTGCATTCACGGGCATTTATTGTCGATTTTTGGAATTGCTGCTTACCTGTAGTTATTTTCCAGATTCTTTGAACCTTTTGTTAATATTATGGACTGTAAATGATGATATCCCTAAATTCCTTGCAATGGTATATTGAGGAACACTGTCCATAAACTGTTGGGCTAGTTTCTCACGCACTTGCCCCTTCTTGCTTATAAATGGTTCAATTCAGGCAAGCTCCTTTTATACCCAATTGTAGCACCCACCTGTTCCCAATTAGCCTGTTCACCTGTTGGATGTTCCAAACCGGTGTTTGATGAGAATTTCCCAACTTTCACAGTGGTTTTTTTTTTTTTTGGCACCTTTTCAAGGTTTTTTTGGAACATGTTGCAGCCATAAAATTCAAACTTTAAGATTACTCGCTCAAAAAATACAGGTCACCAGTTCGAACATTATAGGGCCATGAAATGCATGATTTTTAGTATGTTATTAATGAAAAAACTGCAGCCGACATGGATCCATGCGTTTTTTCACCACAAAATATAATTTTGACGTATACAGATTTTTGTAAGTCCCGCCATGAAAATCCTCTCAAGGGATTTGTTTTTGAGAGTAAGCAGGAAGTGATGTAACGGACAGGACCGCCCTCAAGTAGACTCATTTGTTTCAATTAGTTTTACTTCCAGGAAGGTAGCTCGTTGTTCCTTTGTGTTAGCCAAAATGCCGGCTCGTTGCATTGCTGGACATTGCTAGAACACTCGGGAGGATGGATTTACCCTTCATAGGTTTGCAAGAGACCCAGATCGTCGTGAAAAATGGATTGCACGGGTGCAGAGGACGAGAGCTTCGTGGGTTCCAAATGACAGGTAGGTGTGCGTACAGCTACTAAAAAAAAAAAAAAAACAATAGTTTGGGGCAGACCAAGTAATCGGTCTCATAACTTAACAAAAGATCCACGTACGTATGACAGGTGTGCTAAATGTGTCGATGTGCACTTCAGACGGCGTCAGGCTGCTGCGTCGCTTCGCCAGCGAAGGCTGCGTGTCAGGCTCACGGACGGCGGCTCTGAACAACGCAGCCAATAATGCAGCACTCAGCCTCGTGCGACGACAACGTCGTAAAGCACCCCACCTCGATGGTGTTGTTCATCGCGGACGGAGGCGGCTATGAACAACGCCCTAAAGAAGCCCAGCTCGGCTCCGTGATAAGCCACCTCGGCGCCGAAAATGAACCACACCGGCTGAGGCGCTGCGTTCACCAGTCACAGCTTCGGCGAAGGCTGCGCGTCGGGCTCGCGGACGGCCGCGGCTCTGAAGAACGCAGCAGACATTGCCTCTATCAGCCGCGTGCGACGACAACTGAGTAACGTTCCCCGGCTCGACGGTGTTGTTCATCGCGTACTGCGAACTACTACTATGAACAACCCCCGAAAGCAGCACAGCACAGCTCCCTGATAAGCCATCTCGGCGCCAAAAATGACCCACACCGGCTGGCTGCAATGAGTCGCTATGGCTCATCTCTGCCGCGAAAGTGGATCCGACGGGGTTCTGAATATGGCTCGAAACAATCGTGTAATATTGCCCCGGTAACTTCACTCGGTTGTGTGATGTTCTCCTTTTCAAGAAGGGGTGTCTCCCATAGTAGGGTCCACCGCGTGTTTTCATTGCCGAATGTCCGGGTGACGTCACGGACAGGGGATGCAGCCAATATGGCGTCGTAGAATGACAGTTCTGCAACTTTGCGCATGGATGACACGCTCTCCGCTCACATTTACTTTTTCTTATAGACATTGAAGTGAATAATGTTATATGTATTTTTCATTACAATATCTATTTTGGAATGTTTATAGGATGACACCTGACCCTTAAATATCTTGTCTTTGTAGTGCATTACATTAAATATAAGGTCAAGGTGATTTGCAAATCATTGTATTCTGTTAAATACAGTCCCAACTTACTTGTAGTTCTCGGAATCGCTAACAAAATAATATTGTTAAACTGGAAAGATCAGGGCAGCCCGATGGATCAGCTGTAAAGTGTTGGCCTCACAGTTCTGAGGACCCGGGTTCAGTCTTAGCCCTCCCTGTGTGGAGTTTGCATGTTCTCTCTATGGCTGCATGGGTTTTTAAAACATGCAACATTAATTGGAGACTCTAAATTGTCCCTAGGTGTGATTGTGAATGTGGCTATTTTTCTCTATGTGCCCTGCGATTGGCTGGCAAGCAGTTCATGGTGTTTCCCGCTTCCCGCACGTTGACTGGGATAGGGTCCAGCACTCCCGTGACCATTGTGAGGATAAGCGGCTAAGAAAATGGATGGATGGATGGATGAAAAGATAAGCATTAACCAATGGCAAAATCTTGTCCAAGAGTATATAACACTATAAAATATCTCTGTCAAATGGAATAAGCAAATGGAAAACTTTCAGAAATTATTGGTCACCTTTTATTAAAATGGTGAACCTTGAAGCTTGATTTTTGTTTGCCCGGGAAAGAGTGTTATCCAGAAATGTAATTACATGTAAATTGAATGTAGTGTGACCAAATCGTATTGTCTCATTTGATAATGAATTTACCTAGTAAACCAGCATGGCAAATTAAAAAATGCAGATTCTCTCATTGTTCTCCTTGTTTTCTTTCCTCAGGTTGTTAGAGAGCTCCATGCTTAATGCAGAAGTGAAGGAAGGTGAAATTCTTCCGCCAACCATTCAAAAGCTGATGAAAGGATATAACAAGTACCTGAGGCCTTTCTTTGATAGTAAGCGGAGTGCAACCACACAAAGCTGTAGAAATGGCCTTTTCACAGAGGGGGTGGTCATAGTATATACTGATTCTGTGCAACTTTGTATGTCCAGATTAACATAATGACATACAGAATGCTTTAGGGAGTCAAAGGAAAGAACTAAAAAAAAACACATGCAATAAAGCTGAAAATATCAAAGTTCATTTTCTTTGACAGCGGCAGGGTGTGCGACTGGTTAGCACGTCATTGTCACAAATCTGAGGACCTGGGTTCAAACCCAGTCTTACGACCTCACCCTCATCTTTGAGTGACTTATTTTTCATGGAGTTCATGGAGCACACAACAAATGTTCTGTTTCCTGCACAAACTCCTCTTTGATATGTTGAATATAACGCAATAAGTCGTGGCACTGTCAGACATAAAGTGGCGGTGATGCATATTTTGAGAGACAAATATATCTATTCATCGATTTTCTTTTGCAGCTTGTTCTCACGAGGGTCGCGGGGGGTGCTGGACCCTATCCCAGCTGTCAACGGGCAGGTGGCGGGGTACACCCTGAACTGGTTGCCAACCAATCGCAGGGCACATACAGATAAACAGCCGCAGTCACTATCACACAGAGGGGCAATTTAGAGTGTCCAATTAATCTTGCATGTTTTAGGGTTTTTGAAAGATAAGAAGGTAGAAGATGGGTTGATGGGTGTTGTGAGGGAGGACATGAGAACAGTGGGTGTTAGAGAGGAAGATGCATGAGATAGGCTTAGATGGAAAAAGATGACACGCTGTGGCGATCCCTAACGTGACAAGCCAAAAAGAAAAGAAGAAGTCCTGTTGGAAGATAAATCTCTGTCCCAGTCTCAGGTCTTTTGCAGACTCCAACAGGTTTCCTTCTTGAATGGTCCTGTATTTGGCTCCATTCATCTTCCCATTCCTTGTCCTTGTTGAAGAAAAGCAGGCCCAAACCATGAGGCTGACCCTACCATGTTTGACAGTGGGGGTGGTGTATCATGGTGAGGAGCTGTTTTGCTTTTACGCCAAACACATTGTTTTGTATTGTGGCAAAACGTTTGATTTGGTTTCATCTAACCAGATCACCTTCTTCCACATGTTTGTTGTGTCTCCCAGGTGGCTTGTGGTAAATTTTAAATGAGACGTTTTTTTGGATATTTTTGAGAAGTGGCTTTCTTCTTGCCACTCTTCCATAAAGGCCAGATTTGTGCAGTGTATGACTGATAGTTGTCCTATGGACAGACTCTCCTACCTTGGCTGTAGATCTATGGAGTTCATCCAGAGTGATCATGGGCCTCTTGGCTACATCTCTGACCAGTCTTGGTAGATTTGCAGTGGTCTGATACTCCTTCCATTTCAATATGATTGCTTGCACACTGCACCTTGAGATGTTTAAAACTTGGGAAAACTTTTTGTATCCAAATCCAGCTTTCAACTTCTCTACAACAGTATCTAAGACCTGGCTGGTGTGTTCCTTGGTATTCATGATGCTCTCTGCACTTCAAACATAACCCTGAGACGATCACAGAGCAGGTGCATTCATACGGAGACTTGATTACACACAGGTAGATTCAATTTATCATCATCAGTCAACATTAGACCATTCAGAGATCCTTACTGAACTTCTGGAATGACTACTGAAAGTTAAGTGGCCGAATAATATTGTACCCCCCACTTTTCAGTTTTTTATTTGTTAAAAAAGTATAAAATATCCAATGAATTTTGTTCCACTTCACGATTATGTCCCATTTGTTTATTCTTGACAAAAAAATGTAATTTTATATCTTCATGTTTGAAGCCTTAAATGTGACAAAAGTTTGAAAAGTTCAAGGGGGCCAAATACTTTCACTAGGCAGTGTAATTATTCAACGCAATCCATTAACTCCTTATGAATGTTTAAGATAACCTGTAATTCTTCTTCTTATCTTTCTTCTTTGTTTCTAGATGGTCCTGTGACTGTTGGCATGAGCTTGGACATTGCCAGTATTGACACCATTTCAGAGATCAACATGGTGAGAAAGGTTTTCTGTTCAATGTAATTGGTACATTCTACATACAGTATTTGTTAAAGCTCTGGTGATCAGGTATAAGGTTCCTAAATCGTTGAAGTTTCCTTCCACAGAAACCCCATCCATTCTGTATTTCGTCCCATTTAGCGAGAAGGTTGAGAACACCACCAATGTCAGAACTGTTGCTTTGTTGTTGATTTTATGAATTTTTATTTTTAATGAATGTATATGTGGTGACGTCCACCAAGAACATTACGACAAAAATCTGCAATCTACTGTAATTCCCTCCAACAGTGATTCTGAGATTTTGGCCGTACATCCAACAAATCTCACAAACGCAGACCATTGCAGTCCATGATGTGGGAAATGCGCCAAGATCAACGCCCTCATACATCTGCTGAAACAGATGTTTTGGCCTAAGATGCACTCCAAAATTATTATATGGGCTGAATCGTACAATATACACACCATTCACTGTTTGGCATGTTTTGGATTAATAAATCTATGTTTCAATTCTTGCCAAAGTTCACTTTGAATGGCCAAAGTGGGGGGGATTAAATATATGTATACGTATATAAATTTATTCAGAATTTATATTTATTCTAAATATGTGTTTGTTTTCATGAGCTCAACTGATTCAAATTTACCCGTTAGCTTGAAGAAACGGCTGGTAGTGAAGCTATCCCCATGAGCACAATAGGACTTATTGTTAAAATCACTCATGATTATGCTCGCTGTGTAGTATATCGTTCCTCTACCAAACGAATCACTCATCGTACTAGTACATCGCGCCTTGGTGTATCACAAACGAAGGAATCACTCTTCAGTTCCACAATCCACCAGTTCAGTGAAAAATCACTCAGTTCATTTAAGTGCCCCCTTTGCCTGCACGGTGGTGCCTTAGGCTGGCTGCTCATTGGTCATTCACCAAATATTAAACAAGTGAGTGACAGAATACTTCAGCAATTCCATTTTCACTCCGAGGTGACTCGCTTGCCTCAAGCAGGCAGGTGAAGAAAGCAAAACAAATTAAAAATTTCATAAACTGATTCTGATCAGTTCATTCACTAAAAAGTAATCTTTCTAATAAATCGTGTGCGAATGTAAAAACACTACTTTGAGTTCTTTGTGGCAGCTGGCTGTCCCAAACAAACTGGCGGGTGTGTAACGGGCCAGGGACCGCAATGGGAAAAAGTTGAAAGATAGCAGAGGAGAGCAGAGGATTCACCATTTCTTGAATTGAATTGAATTGAATTGAATCATTTGCTTTCATTGCCAACCCGGAAGGTTTCCCTCCATGTCTAGTTTGCTAGGGGAAATTGTCCAGTCATGAAAAGAATAATTGTGAAAAAGGTTTCCAGGGAAGGCATGCTACATCTGCAGCCGAGTACTCAGTTTGGAGTGAAAAAGTCACACACAAATGAAGTAAAAGTGAAAGCCTAGCAACACCCTGAGAAACTTGTTGAAACACAAAATGCTCTTGCTGACAGTTATAGCAGCAGGAAGAAATATCCATTTGGAGTATTAACCCTATTTGGATCCACATAACTGTGCGAGCAGATATTCTCAAACATGAATTACATTAAAACCAAAAATCACAACCATCTCACAAATGAGACCTTGAGACCTATTCCAAGACTAAATTTAAATCGCAGGCTTATAATAATAAAATAGCAGCCTTTTTGAAACAGTAAAGTATATAAGACTTAAAATAATACAGTTTAAGTTTGATTTCTTTGCATTATCCTCTTCTCTTTGGTTTTCTATAAACGCTTAGTAAGTCAGTGCAAGGTAAAATGCAGCATCCTTTCCTCTTTTAACATGTACAGTACAACGCAGGCATCCTCAGACCTGAGCAACAAAACATAGTATCACTATGTGTCATTCCAAATATATACTGATCAGAAACCACTCTATAAACTCAGACACTTTGTTGCTAAATATGTATAAATATAGGCTGTGATTTAGCATAGTCATGTGTTGTAATTGTCTATTAATTTGTGTCTGTTACAGCCATTAAGGGGAAAGAGAAGAGGACTGTGCAGTATTTTATTTTATTAATCAAAATGGAACTGGTTTATTTTCATAGGACTTAACTTTACAAAAGGGTGCTTTTTTTATTTTTTTATAATTTCAGGCTGGGTTGTTTTACATTGTTTGTTGACCAGGAAAAGGGGAAATGAGAAGAGCATTTTCTTTCCATCTGGATGTCCGAAATTACAGGAGGCATATATATATATATATATATATATTATATATATATATATATATATTATATATATATATATATATATATATATATATATATATATGTGTGTGTGTGTGTGTGTGTGTGTGTGTGTGTGTGTGTGTGTGTGTGTGTGTATAATTTCATCAATACAACAAAATATTACATAACTAAAGGAAGTTCATCTTAAAATGCTATAGTAACAGCCAATTGAGATGCTGTGGTATGACCTCAAGAGTGCTCAAGATATCCCAGGAATCTTTTGCCAAAATGCAACAGTTTTCTAAAGAGGAATGGTCCAAATTTCACCCTGATGGTGATTCTGGTCTGATCTACAAATCCAGGAACTATTTGGTTGAGGTTATTGCTGCCAAAGGAGGCTCAGCTAGTTATTAAATCAAAAGGCTCATATACTTATTCCTCCTGATCCTGTGACTATTTTATTTTCAATAAAAATATGAACACAAAATTGTTTGTGTGGTGTTATGATTTTGATCCGGATCAGACTGCATCTGACAAATATATGTATAATTTTTAAAAAATCCAAAGGGATCAGATTCCTGTTCCTTCCACTGTATGCTGATACTATGACACAGTAAATGGAGGACCGTTGCATTGTTTTTTTTTCTCCAATCATTTCTAGTAAGAAACAGAAGCACACTTCTATGATTTTACTTTTAACTTTTGTTTCCATAAACACAAGTGTTGTTTAAAGTAATTATCCAATGAGAATGTCAGTGGTATCATGCATTATAAGTTTCTAGATATAATTTCCTGAATGCTGATAATGTATTTAATTTATTTTCTGAAGGTGTTGCAATTTAGTGTCTGACCTTTGCATTGTAACCTGACTCATCTTTTCACTCAAAGAACGTAAAAGAGCAATCTTTCACAGGACCGTCTAAATTATTGCCAAGCCGCTGTCAAACCCTTCATAAGCCAAACTACTTATTTACCAATGGATGTAAAATAATTACATGAACATTGGCTTTTGCCAACTCACATTAGCAGCATGTATTTCATTAGCAATGAACAAACACAGCTATAAATTCTAAAGTTGTCCACACCGACAGTCTCAAAAGAAGAAGACTTGCATTACTGAAAATCCGAGACATAGAAGCGAAGTTGCTGACTTGATGCATTTTACTGCATTCCAATTGCTTTAGGCATAGAACAGCTCAGGGACGTGACACCACCAGCATCCGACAGTGCCCAGTAACTACACAGGAATGTTAGAGATAGCAGAAACATTTAGTGTCTGGCAGGGTATTTTAAACATGCCTAATAAAGTAGTCTATTAGTTTTGTTATAACCTTTTGACCTCAATCTTGCAGGATTACACAGCCACCATATTTCTCCGGCAGCGCTGGACAGATGAGCGTTTGGTGTTTGAGGGCAATAAGAGCCTGAGTCTTGATGGACGGCTAGTGGAGCTCCTCTGGGTCCCTGACACCTTCATTGTGGACTCCAAGAAGTCTTTTCTTCATGACATCACTGTGGAAAACAGACTGATCCGTATCTTTCCAAATGGGACCGTGCTCTATGCGCTAAGGTCAGATAATGAATTTAATTGCTGGTTTATTGGTTGTTGGCTGCATTCTCTCCTTTAGCATACAATGCAGTCAGCAAGGGAATTAAGATACTAAAGCTCACAAAATAACTGAGGTTTACTACATAATTGCAGAGCATGAAGAATTGAAAGATAGAGGAAGCACAGGATGTGTCAATACAAAGAGCTTCAGCCTACCAAAACATCTGTCTTCTTATTCAGACTCAGAATCAGCTTTATTGGCCAAGTAAGTAAACAACGCACAAGGAATGTGTCTTTGGTATTTGGAGCCACCCTAGTACGATATACATGTTGAGTATGAAAAACAATACATAGTCAATCAACAGGGAACATTTTTTTAACTCACAGTTATGCAAAGTGGTGCAAAGGATACAGAGCCTTCCAGCATTTTGAGCGGTTAGAATGTCCCATTAGAGCAATAGTCCAGTGCAATGTCCATTGTCCAAAGACTGTAGAGACTTCATGGAGTGTATGCAGTTTAAAGTGACAAGTCGTGAGATAATCTATCATATATATTACTATGTGGCCCAGCAAGCTATGACAACAACAAACTCTAGGCAGAAATTTTGAAGGATATGGCAGTGGAATTGTAAATTAGCTGTTCAGGAATTTACTTGCTAGAGGAAAGAAAACTGTTGGAATGTCTGGTAGTTTTAGTTTGGATTGATCGGTAGCGCCTACTTGATGGAAGTTGCTGATAGAGCTGATAGCCAGGATGTGGAGGGTCCAATTCTGCCTGCTCTTATCCTAGTTTGCGTGTCGTGCAAGTCCTCAAGGGTTGGTAGGATGGTTCCGACAATCCGTTCAGCAGTTTTCATTGTCCATTGTGGTCAAGTTTGTCCTTTTTTTGTGGCAGCCCCAAATCAGACTGTGATGGAGGTGCGCAGTACTGATTCGATTACCGATGTGTAGAACTGCCTCAGCTGCTCTTGTGACAGGTTGTGTTTCCTCAGAAGCCACAAGGAGTACATCCTTTGCAGGGCTTTTTTGACAATGGTGTTGATGTTTGTCTCCCACTTTGGGTCCTGTGAGACTGTAATCTTTTGTTGCTTGAAGATGAGTCTAATGTCCTGTTTGTGAATGGTCAACAGAGGAGTCACAGATGTTGAAGTAGTTGGTGTTGCGTTGTGGTCAGTGCGTGAAATGAAAGTGTTCTTTTCAAATCTGCAGTAAAAGATGTTTAGATGTGTCATCGGCTACCCCGTTGTTGTTTTTTGTTAGGCAGGTCCAATCAGTATTAGTATGAGCAATATATATATATATATTTATATTACTTTATTTATTTTCCAGACTGCACGATTCATCACTTAAACTGCTCCATTTGCACAATCGACAGTTAACACACTTATCTATATAGATTTCACATCTTGGATGTCTTATAAGGAATAATTCCTATAAAGACAAATGTCTTCTTGTTGTTCCTTGTTCTCTGTTTTCTGTTCTGTATGTCGTACCAGGGCAGCACCGACTGCCGGAGAAAAATTCCTTGTGTGTTCTACACATTTGGCCATTAAATATGATTTTGATTCTGTATAGCAGTTGTTCAAAGTGTTATTTTCGCTTGTCAGACAGTCTGTTGTTTGTATTAAGGGCAATGAATTTAGCTTTGATAAAATCTCCTAGTATATTTAGGGGTGAGTCTGGGTGTTTTTTCTGAATCTCATTTAGTTGTTCAGCAATCCTTAGCAATTCTGCGTTTAAGTTAGCTTGGGGGGGAATGTGGACACCGACAAGTATAAATGAGCCAAACTCACGTGGTGAGTAAAATGGCATAGATTTCAAGAACAGGAATTCCAAAAGCAGCCTGCAGTGTGAGCTGTGTGATGCCCGTGCACCATTTGATATTTGATTTAGAAGCATAAACCACCGCCTTGTGTTTTTCCCACCAACTCTGTGATGCATTCCGCCCTGTGAATATAAATGCTGGGTAGTGGTATAGCTCAATCGGGAATGCTTTCTCACAGCCAAGTCTTTGTAAAGCACAAGGTGGCAAAATGTCTGAAGTCTTTGCTGCTCCTGATCAGGTGATGAAGCTCGTCTATTTTGTTGGGGAGGGAGCATAGATTCATAGATTCATAGATTTGAATAGAAGGGAGCAGCAATCTGTCTTCTCCTGCGTGGTTTCACTTGGATTCCACCTCACCTCCCCTTGCGTCATCCTTGCCTCCAGGGCAGACACTGTTGCCGTCGCTGCTCCGGTGAGTAACCTGGGAAAAATACTCAAAGGATTTGAGTTGTTGAAAAAAAGTCCCGGGAAGACAATGATGGTTAGCAAGTCATCTCGTGTGCACTTGAGTCAAGAGACAACCGAAAATCACATAAGAGTAAACAAATCTAGGGAGCTCTGTACCACCCAAGTAGTACTGTCATTTTATCTAATGTACACTGTATTGCTTTTTTTATCTGACAAGTTCTGTGCAACATCCTGGATACTGGTTTAAGATTATAAATTGAAGTTTAACATGATCTAGAAAGCCAAGAAAAATTATGGTTTTTTTGACAATTTATATTTTAATTATGGATAATTTGTACCCAAGTGGCTTGACCCCAACGATTCCAAATGTTTTTATTTTTTCATGGCTCCAACATAATGTGAAAGAGGTAATAGTTCACATGGGAGACATCTACAAAGTTGTTAATTGCAGCCTTGCAACAAACAGAGGAAATACGATAATGTCAACATCTTGCTTTTTCAAAATTGAGTTGGGTATTCCAACTCATTTCAGTCTGGCTTTGCAGGACCACATCTTTCTTTATGGATGACGTGCTGCTGTGAGGAGAGTTGGTTGTGTTGCCAAACATGTGCAATCAATGTTTTTTTTTTTCTTTTTACACTTTGTGCTCTAAATGTCCTTGGGCTTCACTGAACCTGAGATTTTGAGTAGGATAGTGATTAGGAAGCAGAACTTGTAAGAGTGAAATGGGACTAAAAGGATAAGGAAGAATGGCTTTCTATGTGAATTGGGGTTGAGAAAAGCGAGTGTGATGTGAGAAATGTGAGGTGTTTGAGCTTTTGGAATGTTTCAATGCTTTGCCTGAGGAAATCCATGAGAACCACTCAGATGTATATACAGTAGAGTAAAGTGGTTTAGAGGAGAGATTTAATGAAGCAATGTCTGTGGGATTCATTCACAATAAAGTTAAAATAATAAAGACTCTGATAAAATAAAATAAGGTTTAAATAACGGCTATGTTTGCAGTTTTTTTGGGCAGGTGCTCCTATGAATTTGGTTCTACATGAAATATAAAAATATGGCTCTATCACCTTGGGCAAAAACCTTTTGTATGAACAAAGCATTATATACAGTGGGTACTTTTCGGTTTAAATGCATAATGCCAGCCTTACTGCTACTTACTGCCGTTATTTTCTGTATTTGGTAATAAATACTTTTTGGAGATTAATGATTTGTTTTTTTATTTTATTGTTTAGGTTTTTGGGGGGGGGGGTTATGTGGTATTTTGTGTCTGCTCTCCACCTCGACGAACCCCTTAACCCGCCATATGTGACAAATTTAAAATGTATGGATGTGGTTGGTTGATTGTGAACAGAGCCACATTCTCAACCCACCATATAATCTGTACAACAACCTACCAAAAAAAAAATATACATATATTTTTGTCTGAAAAAGTAAAACTAAACAGCAAAGGTAATATGGTTTCACAAACATGCACAGCCTTTTATACCTGTGTGATAAGATGTGGCTGTGTTCATAATTAACCACTTACATCCAAACAAATTGTAAAATGTGTCACATTTGGGGGGTTCATCGAGGTGGTGTGCAAACACAAAATTTGAGATAACCTTCTTACCAGAAAAACAAAACATGATCTGTTACGAAGAAGGACTCCAAAACCTAAACAATTACAGATCAAATCTTTAATCTGAAAAAAAAAAAATACCAATAAAGAGAAAATAAGACTATGGGGTAGCAGCAGGCCTGGGTTTGATACGCTTAAAATGTCATCCTTGATATTTTTTTTCCTCCTTTCGCCCAAAGTCAGCTGGGATGGGCCCCAGGGAACCATGACTAACCAGGATATGTGGTGTTTAAAATGGATGGATTGATAGTTATTCCCAAGAACCACATTTTATCTTTTAATACAAACCCCTTCAATTAAAATGAAATCAAAATGTTAACAACATTATTGAAAACTTGTAGGTGGAACAGTGGAGTGACTTTTTAGAGCATCTGTCTCACAGTACTGGGTTTCAAATCCTGACCTCGCCTGTGAGGAGTTTGCATGTTCTCCCCGTACCTGTGTGGGTTTTCTCCAGGGACTCCGGTTTCTTCCCAAATCTCAAAAACATGTGTTAATTGGAGACTCTAAATTGCTCTTAGGTGTGATTCTGAATCTGACTGTTGTTATCTTTATGTGTCTGTCATGGTCCTGGCGGTCCAGCCCGGGCTGGGCGTGCCCAGCTAATCAGAAGGCGCACACCTGCGCCTCATGACCACTGATTAAACCCAGTACATATAGGACTCGGGGGACGACTAGTCCTTCGCCAGATCGGTGCAACTCATGCCCCGATCCTGCACTCCCGCATCTCTGATCGTGAACCTGTGTGTACCGACTCCTGCCTGCCCGCGGACCTGCTCTCTACGCCCGACGTCCTGACTACCGCTGCTGCACCTGACTGCCTGCCCGATCCCCGACCTTGGAACAATAAACATTTTTCCCGAATTACCTCTGCGTCTCTCGAGTCATGCATTTGGGTCCTCCCTCCGTATCGATGGGTCGTGACAGTGCCCTGTGATTGGCTTGCTCCCAGTTCAGGATGAGCCCTGCCCAAAGATAGCTGGGATAGGCTCCAGGCTCCTGAGGATAGGTGGCTCAGATAATGGACAGATGGATAAAATTAGTAGAAATTGGCCCTTTAAATATGATTATAATAAATTTTACTGAAACACCGTTATTAGATTTACAAATGTGTAACCTTTAGATCAGGGGTCTCAAACTCAATTTACCTTCGGGCAGAATTTGCTCAGTGTGGGCCACAAATACAGATGCACATGCATGTGTGCTCTATTTAAATTAGAAAAATAAATAAATAAATCCAATCTTCTGTCATGATCCCGCCGCTCCAGCCCTGGCTGTGCGGGGGCCCGCGCGCTCGCGCTAATTGGGAGGCACACACCTGCGCCTCATGCGGGCTGATTATCCCGTGTATATATAGGACCCCGATGACAACTGGTGGTCGGCCAGATCGTTGAGGTTCATGTCCCGTTCCAGCACTCTCATTCTTGTGACAGAACAATCTGGCCAAAACAGGACCCAGCGGGAAAGACCCGGCGTCGCCAGGACTGACGCAAGGTAGACCGACTGCCGGAGGACCAAGCCTGTCCGATCCGGGTAGGCTCCATGACGTCCTCCATTTCCGTGTCATATGCTCCGCCGGCGAGCTATGAATACGTCCCGACCACGACCCGTCCGGCACCGCATATTCTTCTGGACTCTGACTTTTCGGACTATGAGGAGGACCTTGATTTGTATGACCGGCTGCCTGAGTACGACTCTGATTATTTCGATTACGAATCTCTTCGCCCGATCTTCAATCCCGGCCAGTTTGTTTCACTTCCCCGCATTTCCAGCACCGAGCGTCTTCGCCCGGTAGGTCCGAGTACGCCAACCCGTTTGTGGGAACCCGCTTGGCCATCTACCTGGGACCTCCGCGTGGCGGCCAGAGTAGACGCCCCGGCCGGGCGCTCCTTTGTGCCTCCCGCTGCGCGTCAACTAAGACACCGTTCTCCCACTCCTCGCCGGCAACGGTGAAACCGGCAGACCCGCAGCTGGTGGCGAAGCTTACAGCAAAGATCACAAGGTGTTCTGCCGCGAAATGCAGGCGGAGATAGAGCGGCAGAGCGCCAAATTGGCGGCTCTCACGGCCCAGGTTCAGCAAGGATTGAAGAACCAGCCGAGCTACGCTGACGTCGCAACTGCGACGGACTCGCTGCTGACGCAGAGTCACGCTGCAGTGGGAACGGACCTGCCACTTCGCCAAGCGCACATTGCAGTTTCGACAGACTCGTTACTGACTTTTGCTCACGCGGCAGTGGCAACTGATCCACTACCAAGCCAAGTGCACGGTGCAGTGGGAACTGATCTGCCACCTCGACACGCACACGTTGCGGTTTCAACGGACTCGTTTCTGACTCATGCTTATGCGGCAGTTGGAAATGACCCGCTCTCGAGACACATCCACGTGCCAGTTTCGACTGACTCTCTCCCTACTCTTCTTCAAGTCGCCGTGGAAACGGACCCGCCAATGCGCCACACCCACGTTGCTGTATCAACTAATGCACTGCAAGCACACGTGAGTGGGAACGGATCCGCCTCCTTGCCATTCCCACTTCAAAGTTTTGGCTGTTCCGAGCAGAGCTCAAGTGGCAGTGGAGACCGATCCGCCGCCGCCTCGTCTCTGCAGCCGCTTCTCGTCCGTGCCCAGGAGTACCGGTGGCCACCGGCCCGCAGCCGCTCCACGCTCTTGCTTCGTCGGGCTGATTACCCCGTGTGTATATAGGACCCCGATGACGACTGGTGCTTGGCCAGATCATTGAGGTTCATGTCCCGTTCCAGCACTCTCGTATCCCTGATCGTCAACCCGTGTGTACCGACCTTCTCCTGTTCTCCGACCAACCCCGTAAGCCTGACTCCTTTGACACTTCTGCCTGGCTTGATCCATCTCCCGTGTACCGACTCCTGCCTGCCCGCTCACCTGCTCTCTTCGCCCGACGTCCCAACTACCGGTGCTGCACCTGACTGCCTGCCCGATCCCCGACCTTCTAATAATAAACATTTTTCACCGAACTACCTTGGATCTGATGAATCCTGCATTTGGGTCCTACCATCGTTCCGCTGGGTCATGACATCTTCTCAAATGTAATTCTTTTTTTTTTTTTAACATAAATATAACTAAGAAGGATGGTGGAAACAAGTTGTGTGTAAAACCTGTAATAAAACTCTCCATGGCAATGCTGCTGTAAATTTCACTCAATGAAAAATGTTTCTCTGTTTGTATCGATGTCACGTACCCGAGAGCAATCTACCCCACCGTGATTGGTAAGTTCATCAGCTGCACACACAACGCTGTGAAAGTGCCATTCATAAAAAACTTGAGGGTTGCACTAACATTAAACTTTCATATTAAGGTGGGGGCCACAAAATATCATCTCGTGGGCTGCAAATGGCCCCTGGGCCACCAGTTTGAGACCACTGCTTTAGAGTGTATATTTAACAACAAAAGTGCCACTGAACCTGAAAAATGCTACATCTGAATACACTTAACCTTTGTCCCTGAAAATCTACACAAACTACAGCATGGAGTATATAGCAGTCCAGGTCCATGCCAGCTAGGTTGCAGAGTTTTAATCAACATTTTCTGGTACGTAAAATAGACCTTTCTTCAACATGACAATTTGGAATACCTTATTCTATGTTAAAATGTCACCAGCACAATGAAAACCCTCTCTCATGGGCACTTAGATGTTATTTTATATTGTGTAAGGTATTGTATTGTATTCTGCACTGCTATAACTTCCTACTGCTCTTAATGTGAAGTCACACCAGTGGATGTACTTGTGTAAAAAGTCATAGACTTGACTTGATTATGCTAAACTCTGGTGAATTATGTAATGCATTTGGCTAAACTATAGTAAAGATTGTAAATAGTTTATTAAAAGCAGCTGCTAACACCATTGAAGTGGCTTGTAGTGTTGTTAAATGACTACTTTTGTAGCATATAAACAGATGCTTATGCCTTTTGATAATGTTCTTGATTTAATGATTGCCTCTACGTTGTTCTCCCCTATGAGGCCCCGTAGCTCAGTGGTTAGAGCACTGGTTTGGTAAACCAGCGGTTGTGGCCAGGGTTGTGGGTTCATATCCCACTGGGAACTCCACACCCTGAGAAGGGTAACGTCAGGAAGGGCATCTGGTGTTTTTAAAAAAAAAAAAAAAAATTGTGCCAAACATATATGTGTGTTCATCTGACATGACGCACTGTGGTGACCCCAAAAGGGAAAAGCCCAAAGTAACCCTGCTCTTTTCAGAGGCCCTATATCTCAGTGGTTATAGCACTGGTTTGGTAAACCAGGTGTTGTGGGTACATATCCCACTGGGGCCTCCACTCCCTGAGAAGGTTTGTGTCAGGAAGGGCATCCAGTGTAAAAAAAAAAAAAATTGTGCCAACCATACATATGCACTCATCTGAGATGGCAAGCTCTGGTGACCCTGAAAGAAACTTACTTTTTCTATGTTGTTCTTCCTTTCTCATGAGTAAATGTGAAATGATTCAGCTCGTCCATTTATCCCTTATTCCCTTCTGTCCTACATGTTCAACAACTGGAATTTTTTATTTAACAATTGTTACATTCATGTCCCGCAGAATTACCACCACTGTGGCCTGTAACATGGATTTGACCAAATACCCAATGGACAAGCAGACCTGCACACTGCAACTGGAGAGCTGTAAGAACCTTCCTTTTCTCTCTAAAGTTCCGTATCAAATTGTTTTACTGGTCCTTGTCAGAGACTGCTTCACCGATTTGATCAATAAGCCAAAACTCCCGTAGTATATTTATACGGTATTTAATTAATTCCCATTTGAAGAAATCCAATTCTTTACTTTATTTTTGTTTGTTGTTGTTTCTGTGATGCTGCCTCCGTGAACATAATATGACTCTCTTTTGAAACTGTTGCCCTTCAACAGGTATTCATTTGAGAAACTTAGCTCATTCTTGTTTTATCATTGAGACTGTTGAATTCCACTGGATTTACTTGAACAAGTGAGACAAAAAGTCATCATAGTTTTGTCCATCTGTTGGGTGGACATGTATTGCAAGTATAGTCAGTTTTTTTTTTTTTTTTTTAAACACTAATCATGTTTGTCTTATCAGGAAGTCAGCAAGCACATCTTTAGAATGAAAACATGTTATGAAATGACTGTGACGAGAGAAACAAACTCCCCCATGTGCAGGTTCTGCCACCCTCAGAGATCTGCTGTCATTCCCGATCCGCCAGCTTTATGCCGTGCAGGCTTAGCTTATTCTGCTCCCTGCCAAAAGCCCACCGTTCCATCAGTGCTAAAATGAAAGGAAAAAAGGGGGAAAAAAATAAAAAATGGAGGCGCTCCAATCCTCCTTAACAGATATAAAAGCATCTGGAGGTTGAAACTGAACGGATGACAGCCCCCCTTCTCCGCTGCCTCAATAATTCCTGGCTAAATAGCTGCACCTTCTGTCGCTCTCTTTCGCTTTTCATCAAGTTTCTCTTTGATCTTCTGGCTCTCTTTACCGATATCTTCCTCTTACTTTCCCTCTGCCCTCATCTACCCCCCATGTCTTGCATATCTACCAGCTTGAAGATACAAAGATCAATTTCCTCTAAAATTGTGCAAAAAGTCAGGTGACAGCAGAGCAAGGAGTCACTGTGGGAGGGTGAGACGCATTTATTTGGGATTGTGCTAAAATATTAAGTGACTTTTGACAGCAAAGTATGAAACGATATGGTAGTTGGGATATTTGGTACAATTCTAATTTGTTAACCATTTAGACCTAAATTGCATGGCATTTTAGTTTTAAGACTTAATAGCATACAATTGTACTGCACTCTTCATAGTTGTACAATAATATCAAGGCTTCATTTGGGGAAAACAAATAGAGGTTCAGCTATTACCCTTGTGTGAGACTCCTCTGGTCAATTATTCAGAAATGCATGAAATAATCAATGTAGAGATGACAGGTAATTACAATGAAGTTGATAAATATCACTTCAATTGTTCTTTTTTAATCTCCTGCTCCCTCTGGTGAAAAATGTGTGAAACACACCCAGGTTTAACCTTATTTGGTTCTTCTCGGTGATCAGATATGATACCTCATGAACCATGAAATTATTGTTATTGTATTATATTGTATAATATGCCATAAATTAACATTTGAAAATATTTTTGTTAACTTTGTGTACAATTTTCTGCCCTGATTAAGCTAAATCCGGGCACTAAATTTACAAAATAGAGCAAATGTCAGTATGATGTAGGGCAGTTTTACACTCCTGAAAATCACCAACTCACATTGTTTCGTTTAAATTATGCATTCTTATGTTTGTGAAGGCTGAATTCATGACTTAATAAATGAGTTTCCAGCTCCAATTACATAGCCCAACCATTAAGTGAGCCAAGACATTTACATTACATTAGAACAGAATTACATTACATTACATTTTACATTAGAAAAAATCTTATGGCAGGCCACCTAACAAAAACGTCACAAAATATACACATATAACGATCTTGCCTCAATTTACATTAAAAAATTATTTGAATTTGGGTCTTTTTAGTTGCAAAACGAAATTGGCATACCTGCAGGAATTGCGGACACACTCACATAAATCTTAAACAATAGTCTTACACCCACAAAGTGAAATTGGATAATTTCCCCTGGCATAAATGACAAATTTATGGCCCACTTTATTGTGCGATGGCAGGCTGTTTGAGAATGTATACAATTGTCACAGTAGTTGTTACAGGAAGAGTACACTTTACATGGCTGATTTTTCAAGCTTTTTCTGGGTCACCTTACCTCTCTGGGGCCCAGTGCAATATGCATGATTCGTGCGGTTTGTATGAGGCTAGAGTGGTGCCTTTTAATCAGGAGTTTAACATGACGAATGCATCTCGGTTAACAATTCCTCTTGGACATTTTTGTCAAACTGCGTTATCTTTATTACAGAGAGAATATTCTGTTTCCACTGTTGCTAGAATGAATTAAACATTGACAATATTTTCAAAGCTTGGTAGAGGTTCTTACACAGTTTGTCCATTTCAGGTGTTGTGATGGAAACAGATTTATTTGAACGTGGTGTCGCCCCCGAGGGGACTACATCCTCTTTATACTAGCTTTACCGAGGAGTTTTAGATTTGTTGTGCTCTTGTACTGCTATGAAAGGGACTTTACGCCAAGTGAAGCTTGTAATCCCATAACAACCAAACTGTGGGTGGACAAGAGTTAATTAACTTTCCAAGGTGTCCTCAGCAGTGCTGCATTTCGGTTTAGTGACATTCTGTCTCACCCATTCCACAATTTGTTGTATTAATAGGAGCTCTGCTATGTTACATGAGGACAAAAGCTTAATGCAGAAGGCGCAGTCCAACTTGACCAAGAGTGCATTTTACTCTGTTAAATAAAAGAATGGTTCTGCTGCTATGTGATGATATCCGAGTGCCCTTATAAGATAAATTCTCTTGAAGGGAAGTGATTAATTTCTACTGACAAACTGCTAATAAAAAATAATTTTTGTGCAATATTCCTGAAAAAAAAAAATCACTTTCATCGGTTTCTTGTTCCGTAGGGGGTTACAACATCAATGATGTCATGTTCTACTGGACCAGAGGAAATGAGTCTGTTAGTGGCCTAGACACTCTTCAACTTGCACAGTACACAGTGGAGGACCATTACACCTCTGTGTCTGAGGCTATCTATGAAACTGGTAACTATACCAACATTTGAATTGTCCTAACTAGATGGATCTGATTATTTTTTTCACAGTAACCTCAAGATTCTTTGGAAATATTATTTTCTTTTACTATTAATTCTGATCCAAATCCATAACATGTTGGGTCCATTGTACCTGCCCTGTATAGAATGGGTGAGACGGTCCAACACTCTTGGGCTCTGAACATGTGCTGATCCTACATCCATACTCGTGGTCTAGTACTAAAATACATAACTGTTTTAAACACAAAACAACAACAATAATATCAGCTCTTAACCTACAGTTGTTGACAAAATTATCAGCACTCTTTTTATTGGAAAAACCCACAATGCTCATTGAAGTAACTTGAAAATGACAAAGGTAATAATAAATACACATTTACTGAAAATGTAGTAATGAAAACTTTTTTTTGGTCAAACAAAATTATAAAATAAAACTAACTTATGAGGCTTTGTCAAAAACAATGTTGCTCTGCAAACCTTTGAGGCAGTCACTGGCAACAAACAATTTTTGTCGCACTCAATGAGACTCGTGTACCTTTTCAGTAGATGCCTGTGAGCAAATCTCCAGTTGTCTCAGGTTTGATGTTCTTTGAAAAAAGGTAGTTCTCTCATCTGTAGAAAGGAGAGTTCCCATAAGGTTTTTTTGCTTTTCATATGCATTTCTGAAGATGTATTTCAGTAACATTTTTCTTTCTTCAACCAAAGGATACCAGCAATTTTTAATTTGCAATTGTGCATGTGTGCGTGCTTGTGTGCGTAAAGCATACTGTCCCAACTGTGAAACATGGAGGAGACATGGTTATGCTCAGGGGTTGTTTTGATGTGTCTGGCATCACAGGTTTTGTTTTTTCTTTTATTTTTACATTCCATATTTAAATACTTAAATGTTACACAACATGCCAACTCTCTGTTGTGTGCTGGCTATTGTCTTCAAGGTCACTACCCGAAGCTGGTCTTTCACTTTGAGCTGAAGAGGAGCATCCTGTACTTCATCCTGGAGACATATGTTCCATCAAGCCTGTTGGTGGTCCTCTCTTGGGTCTCCTTCTGGATTTCCCTTTCTTCTGTTCCAGCACGAATTTGTATAGGTATGGACCAGTCAGGAGTCATGTAGTTTTTACTATGTAAAATGTTGAGCTCAAGAGTATATACAGGTATTAGAGTGTCTATAGCAATACAACACATGAAGCAAGTACACCTTTTTTTCAATTATAAAGAGCTACATACAGTATCATGCATATAACTATGTTTCACAATTGTACAGTATTTCAGGATCACATGAACCAAAAATTGCATTTTATGGAATGCAAATGGCAATTGTGCAAAACAAAATATGGATTTCTGTGGAGGAATTAGGAGGTTAAATCATAACCGTGTGATTAACTTGATAAATTTGATGATTTAGTTTTTTACTTGGCAGCATGGTGCCGTAGCTGGAAAACATTGGCCTCACAGTTCTGAGGTCCTGGGTTCAATCCAACCACCTGGGTGGAGTTCGCATGTTTGCCCCGTGCCTACGTGGGTTTTCTCCAGGCACTCCGGTTTCCTCCCACATCCCATAAACATGCAACATTACAACACTCTAAATTGCCTCTAGGTGTGATTGTGAGTGTGGCTGTTTGTCTCGATGTGCCCTGCGATTGGCTGGCAACCAGTTCAGGGTGTACCGTGTCTCCTGCCCTTTGACAGCTGGGATAGGCTCCAGCACTCCCGCGACCCTCGTGAGGATAAGCGGCTCAGAAAATGGATGGATGTATGTTTTTTTTTTACTTGTATTGAATCATATTAATTGAACACTCTAAATTGCCCCTAGGTGTGATTGTGAGTGCAACTTTTGTCTGTCTCTATGTGACCTGCGAATGGCTGGCAACCAGTTCAGGGTGGACCCTGCCTCCTGGCTGTTGACAGTTAGCTCCAGCACTCCCGTGTCCCTTGTGAGGATAAGTGGCTAAGAAAATGGATGGATGGACTTGTATTGAATCATTTTGTAAATGTGTTTTAATTGCTTACATTTAAACAAAATAACAGTTTATTTTAGTAAATTCAAATGTTTTTAGTTGCGTTCTTAAAGCCCAACTGACATCCCTTTATACATTTTAAAATAGATATTGTTACGAAAACTACATATAATGTTATTCACTTCAATGTCTATATGGAAAAAAAAGAGCAAAAAAGGGTGTCATTCTTACGCAAAGTTGCAGAAGTCTCACTTGACATCCCAGTGGTAGCCATATTTCCTGCTACGTCATTTATAGACGTCACACTGGGACAGTTGCCATTGAGAAGACGCTGTGCCACCTGTTATGGCAGATGAACAAGAGGGATTTTTGGATTTTTGTGACACCCCTTCTGAGACTAAATCTCTTTTTTGAAGAAGAGAACATCTCAGAAGCAAGTGAAGTGACCATATTACCTTATCATTTTGAGCCATGTTAGATGATACCCGTATCACTTCAAACTGGCAACAGACTCCCCGACAGACAGACGAGGATGACGAGGAACCCGATCAAATATTCAAAATGACTTGTGTATGTAGCGTACTCAGGAGGACCCATGCCAGGCGAAGTAACAAGTGCCCAGACACCGGTGACCGGTGGGGGGGAGAAGTCCTTTCTCCTCCGCGCACGTGGCCCAAAACCACCTCCCCGCCTGATCCACCTCCACGTTGATGCTAACACCAGGCTGTCTGCCAGCGGATGACAACGACACTGTCGTACTATATGAAGTTATTATAACCTTGATCTTTTGTTACATTCTGACATGAAGGATTGCGTCATCGGACGCGGACGAAGCTTTTTATGATCGCTGCTTGCAGAGAAATTGTTCGAGTTTGGTGACTATATGTCTAGTTAGCCAGTTAGCTTGTGTGACACGCCACTAAACTGTCTTTATAATTCTATTTTATTGTTTTGTTTTGTTTTGCATTGTGTGTGATTAAATCGTCTTAAACGCAATACAAGTGCTTTGTTATATGTTGCCGGTTTGACCATGGGGATTTATTCTAAATTCAAGTGTAACATATGCTATAAACTGTGACGCAAATTAGTCCCCCACAACTATTATTTTTTTTAATAGCTCTATACACATCTACCTGTCATTTAGAACCCATAAAGCTTTCGTCCTTTGCACCAATGCAATCCATTTTTCACGATGAACCGGGTGTTTTGGGAAAGTGTGAAGAATGAATCCATCCTCCTGAGTGTTCGAGCAAAACCCAGCAATACAACGAGCCGGCATTTTGGCTAACACGATGAAAAAACAAGTAATTTTTCGCCGGTACAATAGATATAAAACAAAAAAATGTCAGTTCTTGGTTCTTCTCCAACACAAATGCCTCGAGAGGATTTTCATAACGGGAGATGCAAAAATCCATATACAACAACATTATGACGTGTGGTGAAAAAATGGTTCCATTCCGGCTGCCTTTTTTTTATATTTTTTTATTAAAGCCATTAAATATCATGCTTTTGGTGTCGGTAGACTTTTAAAGGCTGAGCGATGAAGAAAATCTGTGATACGTTTATTTAGTTGGAACATCCAAAGGCAGATCTTTTTGTTTGTTTGTTTTATTAGCTCCTCCACTTCTTCGGGGCCTATGATGCATTGCATTTTGAGTTAGTGTATGTTTTTAAATGTGAGCCACCAACAAATACAAGTGAATTCACATGTTGGTCATTCTTAATTTCCCAACAAATACATTCCGAAATTTTGCAAGTGAGTTTACTGTGTAAGTGTTAATGGATACTGTTCCCTGAAAATTCTCTTCAAACAATGTATTGATGTGTACTATTATTACTCTGCCAAAACATTTACTCTGCCTTTTCATTTTTTTCTTGTTTTCGAATTATATCTGCCACAATTAGACAAAAGTGAAGCTAAGGTTAAATGTTAGATGATAGTTTCATGTCTTCGACTTTCTCAGCATTGACATTTTTCCTTTTTCAAGAAACTATCCAGAGACATTTCATTTTCTCTATAATTAATATCTGGAATTGATTTACCAGGAATCAAATTTTGATGGAGAAAATGTGAAAGCAGCACAATTTTACAATTAGTGGCTGGGACACAACGTGGGTTCTTCTTAAAGTTTATGGAAGGTCCTCAATGCACTTTTTTGCTAATATTATACAGTTTTTTTTATGCAGAATTCGAATCTGAAATCCATTATGAAGGAAACATTTTTATTTTTCAATGATTGGCAAAAAAAGTTCGCACATTGCTGGATTTGCTGGAAAAAGAAGGAAACAAAGCGGAAACAGTTGAGTAGAAGGTGATGTCAGAACAACAATGGCGAGCATTGGAATACATTGTAAGAATGACGATGAATTTTCTGATATTTCAAGCGACGAACGCTATTCTGAAGGGTCCCATGAAGATGGTGAAGAATACGAGCTTTATAAAGGCATTAAAGGTTATCAAGTTGAGCCAGTTAGACAGCATACACGTTGGAATGGAGACGAAATAGCTGGCCATGAAGAAAGCGCCGAGCACGCAGGGAGTAGGATATCCCTCGTGTTGGAAACAAAGACTGGTAAGCATTTGTGAAGTTCTTGTTTAGTTTAATTAGTCATAAACGGATAAATAGTCAAGGCTTCGATATCCTGAATGTATATACGAAGTTTTCGGTCTCGTTTTAAAATTATGCAACCGCAGTGTATTTAGTGATTTGGTACGCGACAACCCGGCCGTTCATTGTACAGCACGATTTATCTGCCTGTGCTTGTATGAGAAACCATCTGCAGTACGATGTCTTTACCTGTAGTGACGTCAGAGGTCAGCCACACGCGTTTTACAGACACGGGAAACTAGGTCAAAGTTTGCAGACTTTAATTCATAAACACATATATTTTTGCTAAAAACATCGAAAAGGTAATGCATTTTATGGTACAGTTGAACATATATTTTCATATGGATAAGATAATTTGCATTAGAAATTAAACATTCCATACACTTTAAATATCAAAGCCCTTGTGGACTCTGATGATCCCCATCCAATGCACTGGTCCATTACCGCAGTATTTGGGGTAGCCTGATCTTGAAGGAATGGGAATCCAAGATGCTGCTCAAGCTATTACACACACATTGTTGGAATTTGGAGATAGTGTTCACAGCAGGTTTCTGTCTGATCTTGTTTATCGAAGAATGTGTCCTGTACTGTGTATGTGTTCCATGTCAGGAGTGACCACAGTACTGACGATGACCACTCTGATGATGGGGGCTCGCACGTCGTTACCTAATGCCAACTGTTTCATCAAGGCGATTGATGTATACTTGGGAATTTGCTTCAGCTTTATTTTTGGTGCCCTCATAGAGTATGCTGTGGCTCACTTCTGCACCCTCACGTACAGCGACACGCACATGCTCATGGTGAGACTCTCCTATTGTTATTCCGTCCTGTTGTTGCTGTCTGGTCTTCGCTCGTGTCTCGTTGCAATCATAATTATCGTTAATGTCACAGTTTTGTGAAGGCAAGGAAGGCAAGACCACAACATAAGGACCCAAATGCAGGGAAGCAGGAGGCAGGGCAGGAGTCCAGGACTCTCAACAAAATGATATTCAATTTCCAAAAAGGCAAATGAAATAAAGTCCCACAACACACACAAAAAACTAACAAAGAAAACCTTAACTAAACCTAAATCTGGAAACATAGCATAATGGACAACTTGGACATGACACTGACAAGAGACATGGACAGGAACAATGCAATTGGCATTGGACTAACAAGAACTGAAAAACCAGGAAACTAATGTATAAATAGATTGAGATATTGACAGACTTAGACAAGACACCAGTGGCTGGAGGGATCTAATTGGTCGACACAAACTAGAACGTTAATGAGAACAGGTGGACACAAATTACTGAATGAGCACACAAGACTTGAAAAAACATTGAACCATGAAAACAAACACAAATAAAAACATAAACAATGATAGTAATTACAGTTCTCAGCAGCAGTTCTCAATTCAGTGGTAGCCTTTCTTACAAAATTAATCCGTTCTGGAAGTCATTTTGAAACGTGAATTTTTCATAAGTAAAAGCACATTTTATATGTAAATAGCCTAATCCGCTCCAAGCCCCCGACCCCCTCCCTCCACCCTGCCAAAAATAAGCATTCAAAATACATAATGTAAAGAAGAAAAAAAATTATGATCATTTACCTTAGGTGTTGGACGACTGCGAAGAGAAGGGTGAGTGACAAGCACAAGGCATTGTGGGGAAGGGAGAAGGAGGCAAACATTTGACAGCTGAGAGAAAACATAGATACGAATGTACACATGCATGTCACTGAATTCCACTTGGGTTTCTTGGGGTGCATGATGAAGAAAGATAAATAAACTTAAAAAAAAAAACCCCAGAAAAGTCACAAAAAAGTTGTACTTTTCCAAAGCGTGCTAGCGTGATTTGGTGACAGTCAAGTGTCCAAGTGAAACGCAAAGCAGCATAGGTAAAGACAGACATCCCATCTAACCAATGGGATGTCAGGAAGATGCTATGACGATAGCCAATAGGAGTGCAGCTCTCTCACACCACACAAACTGAGATACAGGATGTTAACGCTCAGTGGAATTTGGGGGCTGCGAATCCAGCGCCTAGCTTTTCCTTTCATATGCCTAATTTCCTCTGTAACTAGAGACAATATTTTTCCCGAGGAGGCATATCGTAACCTGAATTTTTCATTACTGGAGACGCTTGTAAGTAGAGGTGCCACTGTATTTTTAACAGCATCCTTCATTAGTGTTGTTCACATGTCCTTATTCGTGCCGAGCACTAAGTAAGTCAGAAAAGACTGCGGCTGACGGCAGAGGGACAGGTGACTTCTGCTGATCCTGCCTGGGTAATTAAACATGAGCACAGCTGTATGTTTTTCATTTACTAAATAAAAGCAGGGCTATGAATTTCAAAATAAGAGAATGTAAATAAAAAGAAAATAAGTGTTAAAATAAAAGTGCTTCACTTCAGAATAGTTCCTTTAAAAAAAAAGCAGTATACAGAGAGTACGTCATGTTTTGATCATATGGGTCGGAGCAAAATCTTCCAACGTAAAATTGCATATTATATAGGTATTATTTTCAGAATTTTGAGGCCAATTTTTGGGTTAGTATTACAGATGGGTTCACATTATAGAGAATAAAATACAGTAAACTGCACGAAGCAAAGCATCAAACTGTAAAAGCATGAACCAGGCAGACCAATTGTTAGGTATCGGGTCACTCATTCAGTCAGATAGTTAGTTGTGTCATGGTTTCTCATTTATGTGCTGCAGTATGGCCACCAAATGCACAACTTTGATGATGAAATGAACGGCATCGTCACAACCGTCTCTAGCCACTCTGAGAGGGCCAAGAGACAGAAGGAACCTGATGCAGGTCCCACCGCTGCTCCCGCCTCCGCCGAATTGCCAGTTGACCCGTCCAGCCCGACAGGCAGCGACCCCAAGCCTGAGGTGTCCCCTCCAAAACCCCCCAACTGGTGTCTCATTGTACTGACCAACCTTCGCAAGCTTCTCAATTTTATAAACTGCTGTCACATAGAGAATCCTCACCACATAGACAATTACTCAAGAGTCACTTTTCCCCTGTCATTTGTCCTTGTTAATCTTCTTTATTGGACATATTACTTGTATTTTTAGCATTTATCCCATTATGTACACTGGGTGTTTATTTCACTGTACAAACAAGAAGTGTGACTTAGATGTAGGCGACTTTTTTTTATATATATAATTTCCTAGCAGCAGCATAATGATAATGATATAAGATTGTTTTTAAGGAACAAAAAAGGAAATGCCCTCAAGGCATCTTCTACTCTTTTGATTCAGCACGGATGTTTTAACCTACTTAATGCTGACTGGTGAGATCCGGTACACAGAGAAACTTGACGTGAAAAGGAAAAAGCGCTTCCAAAGATGAAAACAATTCAGTTTGCATATTTCTCACTGTAGCATAGCTATTCTAATTGTGTCCTTCTAAGGTTGTAGCGACGAAGACAGAGAAGGAGCTTTAATTTATGACTTGACAGCAGAAATGTCCAATGATGTGAAACGTAAATGGATATTTATGTTTTTGTTTTAATACATTTTCTTCATTTTTTGTTTCTGTCTGAAGGTGCACATTTTGAGTAAAA
The DNA here is from genome assembly GCF_019802595.1 of Syngnathoides biaculeatus. NCBI lineage: Eukaryota > Metazoa > Chordata > Actinopteri > Syngnathiformes > Syngnathidae > Syngnathoides > Syngnathoides biaculeatus. The sequence goes on from NC_084651.1 coordinate 22,714,507, forward strand.
CTGGGGAAAATGGATGAGTAGTGACAGAAATAAAAGAAACATACCATGCTGAAGAATAATTCATGATGGGAGTATCTTCAAAACTTACATAGTGAGGAAATTCAGTTTTAAAAAAATCACACAAATAGTATTTTTGTCTCGAGTATTCAGACTCCATAAAACCTGATACATAGGAGATAAAGAGTTTATTTGATTAGTTTGCTATTAATAGCTCAATCAAACAAACCAAATTAGACTGCACCATTAAATGACCCCATTTGCTTACCTTCATGATTCACAATTGTATAACATTGTTTGAACAAAAAGGTTTTGTTGTAGAGGGGGGAAAACAGATGGATCCTATTTAGAGAGCAGATTATCTCTTTAACAGTGGAATAAAGACCACATTTAACATCTGGTAGATACAGTGCGAAATACAGATACATAATGAAATTATTACATAACAGATACAGGTACAGTATACACTACATTGTAATAAACCAGTTTAAAGCTTCCTTATCAGCTGTCTCAAGCTAGTTGTCTTAATTGGAATTGTTCCTCTGAAATATTGAAATTGAAAGATGTACCCATTTAATATTTTTTAGCTATTTTGATCCATCCTTCCATTTTCTGAACCGCTTATCCTCACAAGGGTCGCGGGAATGCTGGAGCCTATCCCAGCCCTCCCCTTGAGCGGGAGGTGGGGTACACCCTGAACTGCTCGCCAGACAATCGCAGGCCACATAGAAACATTGGCACGGGGAGAACATACGAACTCCACTCAGGCAAGGCTTGGACCTCAACCGCAGTGTGAGGAAAATGTGCTAACCAGTTGTTCATTTTGTTATCGTAGCTATTTTGAGTTTTGGGGTAAATGTCACGACATTCATGTGTCATTGTTTTATTTATTTTCAAACATCTTGGCATCTTGCAAAGATTTTGCGCGTCTCTGCAACTCAGTTAAATTTTCTACATGTTGCTGCTTTAAAATGAGAAGTGAAGCGCCGAAATTCTGAGATTAGCAATGATTACAAACTGAGCGGTACGTACGTCAAACAGTCTGGAAGAAAGAACTTGAACTATTATGAAAGGTAGTGAGAACGAGTGGTATAGTAAAAAATGTGAAGGATATTAGCTATGTTTTCATATGATAGACGAGAACATTTCAGCAAACTGGTACTATTCAAGTCAAGGGTAAATGCTACTGTACTTGTGTTTGACGTGGATGAGTGTTTTAATGACAGATATAGTCTACCACAACCTGAACATATATTTATGTACAGTCTGTTTGCTTTTTCAGTGAGGTAGCATTATTTGATATCTTGGCTGATTATGTGAACCAAAGTCTCTTATCAGATATAAATGTGCATTTCCAAATGTTAACACCACAGCTGACATTGCAAATGTCAGACGACAGGATGACGCTGCATGTTAATTTAATGTTGTATGCAGTATTGCTGTAACAAGCTCTCACTTATACTGGAATGAGTTAATATACTCATATTCTATGTTTCAGATCTTCCATGATGTGCAGTGAAATTATGACCTGTGCATATTACTTAAAACTATTTCAGCTCCTTAGTTTCACTGTATCAAGACACGCCGTACTTTCCTGATGATAATAGTGACAATGTATTTTATTTCTGACTTTTTTTCTCCCTACATGCATTTTAATGTATTATGTCTGCTTATTCTACTCTGCTCGGTTGACTTGCGTTAAATATGATGGAGCGAAAGCAACCCGATCCTTTGATTGTCACTGCTTTCTCATTCCAAAATGTCAGGTTCTTCCTGGTTCTTTTCTCATTCTCAGCCTCAAAGCTGTGATGATATTGAGCCTGAGCTGTGTCCTGTGAAAGCAGACAAGCACTGAGAGATTCAAAAGATTCACATAAATGTTGTAATTCTGTCAGGTTTTATATATACACACCACCTTTCTCTTACAATGGAGTGTATCATGTGAAAAAGATGTGAAATGAATGCTTACAGTATATATTGAGCCAAAGTGACAGAAGAGAAGCTACTGATGCTTCAGAAAGGAATCATTAGTTATAATAAAGATGGCGCAGGGTTTGCGACAGCTGCTTTTTTTTTTTTTTTGCACATGGCTCCAAAGTTGTAAATCAGTCATGAGTACCACTTGGTTACAAGCACCTAACAGAGTCAAAAATGCCAGGAGATAACTGTAGACAACCAACCGCTCAAGATGGACTAACCCTTTTTTCCTTTTATGTTGTAGAACGTGTCAAATAATACCTGATGGTGATGTTGACGACCAACCCTGGACGTCTTCATGTGAATTGTATTTATACGGTAGTGCTATAATGATCTAGATATTGTTCTGCTTAACAATTTGTAAATAAATCCATCTAATGTGCATGTTTATTGTAAAGAAAAAGATAAGAGCAATAAAATGATTTGTGCGTAAGATAGATGTATTTTTTTTAAACTAATTATTGCTGTATTTGAATTATTTTGTTTTAAAGGATTGTTAGTTACCAAAATATAAATTGAAATGCAATCTTCTGACAATTTTGGATATGTTGGCTCAATATTTTTTTTTCAATATTCATTGCCTTCCAGTTACTTTGAGTTAATGTTCATATACTAGACACAGTTTTGACATTTGGGAGTTTACGGAAATATCACAAATACACGAACTATAGATATGTACGTATGTCGAATGTAAAAATACTGTATGGACACAAATCAGTGGTGACCGGGGTGACGGACGGGTTGAACGGAGCCTGCTCACATGGAAGGTGGGGTGGACCGTCATCGACCTGGGGAGCTTCAGTGAGACAGCGACAGGGTTAATGACCTTGTTGATGGGAAACGGACCCACGAACCTGGGAGCAATCTTGCGCAATTCCGTCCGCAGCGGGAGATCCTTCGTGGACAGCCACATGCGTTATCCCACCTTGAACGCCAGTGCCCTTCTCCTCTTGAGATCTGCTGCGGACTTGTAGGAGCTGCCCATACGCACCAGCGTCTTGCGAGCCATTTAACAGGTCCGCTTGCAGCGTCTCACTACCGCCAAAGTGGATGGTATCGCGGAGTCTGTGGCCACCGATGGAAATAGAGAGGGAGGATAACCGTGCACTATGTGGAATGGAGCCATACCTGTGGAGGTGGAGGGCAGGAAGTTGTGAGCATACTCCACCCATTCGAGGTGCTGGCTCCATGTGCTGTGGTCAAGCGATGCCAAGCAGCGTAGGGCGGTCTCCAGGTCTCGGTTTATCCTCTCAGTCTGGCTGTTGGACTCCGGGTGATGTCCTGAGGTCAGACTTACCTTCGCCCCGATGAGGGTGCAGAGCTCTTTCCAAAACCGGGATATGAACTGTGGTCTTCTGTCAGATACGATGTCCACCGGCAGCCCGTGGTAGTGGATGACCTTGTCCAGTAGCAGCTGGGCCGTTTGCTTGGCGGACGGGATCTTTGGGGCTGGCACAAAGTGGACCATCTTGGAAAAGTGATCAATGACAGAGAGCACCGCCGTGTTCCCCTGGGAGGGGGGGTAGCCCAGTGACGAAGTCCGGGGAGATATGTGACCAGGGACAAGAGGGAATCGGCAGTGGCCGCAACTCCCCCATAGGTCGCAGGTGGGAAGTTTTATTGGCCATACATACCGGGCAAGCGTTGACGTATTCCCTTACGTCCCTTCCCAGGTTTGGCCACCAGAACCGCAGCTTGATGACTGAGCGTGTCTTTGCCATTCCCGGGTGGCAGATAGTCTTGTTGGTGTGGGCCCAGTCAATAACTTCCCCTCGTAGTGACAGGACAACGAACAAGCGGCCGGGAGGACATTCGGATGGACCTGGAGTGTCCCTAAAGGCCTCCTTCACTCGTGTCTTGATGTCCCAGGTAAATCCGGACATGAAGCAGCCCTCCGGAAGAATCGGGACACTCACGGGATCTGTTTGCTCCCCTTCGTGGATCCACGAGAGTGCATCTGGCTTGCCGTTCTTCGAACCTGAACGGAAGGACAGTGTAAACCGGAACCGTGTAAAAAAAGTGCCCACCTGGCTTGGCGAGCATTCAGTCTCTTCGCGGTCTTCAGATACTCCAGGTTCTTGTGCTCGGTGAGAACCAAAAACGGCACTTGCGACCCTTCCAACTAGTGACTCCACTCTTCCATAGCCGTCTTGACCGCCAGCAGTTCACGGTCACCCACGTCGTCGTTTCGCTCGGCCGGGGTCAGTCTTTTCGATAAGAAGGCGCATGGGTGAATCCTTCCATCCTTCGCGCACCTCTGGGAGAGAACCGCTCCCATTCAGAGTCCGACGCATCCACTTCGACAACAAACTGCCGTTCTGGGTCCGGCATTATGAGGATAAGCACGGTGGTAAAGCTCGCCTTGAGTCTGTCGAAGGCCTCCTGACATGTCCCGTCCCACTCGAAAGTGTTGCGGGGAGATGTGAGGGCGTGCAAAGGGGCAGCAATGGAGCTGAAGTTCTGGATGAACTTGCGGTAGAGTTGGGAAACCCGATGAACCTCTGCACGTCCCTACGACGGATGGGAGTAGGCCATTGAAGGACCGCGTCGATTTTCACGGGATCCATTCAGATCTGTCCATCTGCCAGGATGAACCCCAGCAATGAGACGGAGGATCGGTGGAACTCGCACTTCTCTACTTTGACGTACAGCTGATGTTGCGGCAGTTGTTGTAGCACCTCCCTGACATGTTTGATGTGGGAGGTCTCGCAGCGGCTAGCGGGGTCGTCGGAGCGAGCTGGGCAGGGATAGAAGCCGGAGTGGCCGCCGTCGGCATGGTAGTAGCGGCGCTAGCCTGAGAGGCTAGCCACGGCTCCAGCCAGGCACAGATCTCGAGGACCCTCTGGTTTGTTACCTGGAGGGCAGCTTCCTGCTCAGCCAGGCATTCTTCTTCTTTTCCTTTCGGCTTGTCCCGTTAGGGGTCGCCACAGCGTGTCATCTTTTGCCATCTTAGCCTATCTCCTGCATCTTCCTCTCTAACCCCAACTGCCCTCATGTCTTCCCTCACCACATCCATAAACCTTCTCTTTGGTCTTCCTCTCGCTCTTTTGCCTGGGAGCTCCATCCTCAGCATCCTTCTACCAATATACTCACTCTCTCGCCTCTGAACATGTCCAAACCATCGAAGTCTGCTCTCTCGAATCTTGTCTCCAAAACATCCAGCTTTGGCTGTCCCTCTAATGAGCTCATTTCTAATCCTATCCAACCTGGTCACTCCGAGCGAGAACCTCAACATCTTCATTTCTGCCACCTCCAGTTCAGCTTCCTGTTGTTTCTTCAGTGCCACTGTCTCTAATCCGTACATCATGGCCGGCCTCACCACTGTTTTGTAAACTTTGCCCTTCATCCTAGCAGACACTCTTCTGTCACATAACACACCAGACACCTTTCGCCAGCTGTTCCAACCTGCTTGGACCCGTTTCTTCACTTCCTGACCACACTCTCCATTGCTCTGTATTGTTGACCCCAAGTATTTGAAGTCGTCGACCCTCGCTATCTCTTCTCCCTGTAGCCTCACTCTTCCCCCTCCACTTTTCTCATTCACGCACATATATTCTGTTTTACTTCGGCTAATCTTCATTCCTCTCCTTTCCAGTGCATGTCTCCATCTTTCCAATTGTTCCTCTGCGTGCTCCCTGCTTTCACTGCATATGACAATATCATCTGCGAACATCATGGTCCAAGGGGATTCCAGTCTAACCTCATCTGTCAGCCTATCCATTACCACTGCAAACAGGAAGGGGCTCAGAGCTGATCCCTGATGCAGTCCCACCTCCACCTTAAATTCCTCTGTCACACCTAAGGCACACCTCACCATTGTTCTGCTGCCATCATACATGTCCTGTACTATTTTAACATACTTCTCTGCCACACCAGACTTACGCATGCAGTACCACAGTTCCTCTCTTGGTACTCTGTCATAGGCTTTCTCTAGATCCACAAAGACACAAAGTAGCTCCTGCTGACCTTCTCTGTACTTTTCCACGAGCATCCTCAAGGCAAATAATGCATCTGTGGTACTCTTTCTAGGCATAAAACCATACTGTTGCTCGCAGATACTTACTTCTGTCCTGAGTCTAGCCTCCACTACTCTTTCCCATAACTTCATTGTGTGGCTCATCAACTTTATTCCTCTATAGTTCCCACAGCTCTGAACATCCCCTTTGTTCTTAAAAATGGGAACTAGAACACGTTTCCTCCATTCTTCAGGCATCTTTTCGCCCGCTAGTATTCTGTTGAATAAGTTGGTCAAAAACTCCACAGCCATCTCTCCAAATTGCTTCCATACCTCTACCGGTATGTCATCAGGACCAACTGCCTTTCCAGTTTTCATCCTTTGTAGTGCCTTTCTGACTTCCCCCTTAGTAATCATTTCCACTTCCTGGTCCTTCACTCTTGCCTCTTCAACTCTTCCTTCTCTCTCATTTTCTTCATTCATCAACTTCTCAAAGTATTCTTTCCATCTATTTAGTACACTACCGGCACCAGTCAACACATTTCCATCTCTATCCTTAATCACCCTGACCTGCTGCACATCCTTCCCATCTCTATCCCTCTGTCTGGCCAACCTGTAGAGATCCTTTTCTCCTTCTTTCGTGTCCAACCTGGTGTACATGTCTTCATATGCCTCTTGTTTAGCCTTTGCCACCTCTACCTTTGCCCTACGTCGCATCTCGATGTACTCCTTTCGCCTCTCCTCAGTCCTCTCAGTATCCCACTTCTTCTTCGCTAATCTCTTTCCTTGTATGACTCCCTGTATTTTGGGGTTCCACCACCAAGTCTCCTTCTCCCCTTTCCTACCAGATGACACACCAAGTACTCTCCTGCCTGTCTCTCTGATCACCTTGGCTGTCGTCGTCCAGTCTTCCGGGAGCTTCGGTTGTCCATCGAGAGCCTGTCTCACCTCTTTCCGGAAGGCTGCACAACATTCTTCCTTTTTCAGCTTCCACCACATGGTTCTCTGCTCTACCTTTGTCTTCTTAATCTTCCTACCCACCACCAGAGTCATCCTACATACTACCATCCTATGCTGTCGAGCTACACTCTCCCCTACCACTACTTTACAGTCAGTAACCTCCTTCAGATTACATCGTCTGCACAAAATATAATCTACCTGCGTGGTTCTACCTCCGCTCTTGTAGGTCACTATATGTTCCTCCCTCTTCTGGAAATAAGTGTTCACTACAGCCATCTCCATCCTTTTTGCAAAGTCCACCACCATCTGCCCTTCAAAGTTCCTTTCCTGGATGCCGTACTTACCCATCACTTCTTCATCGCCCCTGTTTCCTTTACCAATATGTCCATTACAATCTGCACCAATCACAACTCTCTCGCTGTCTGGGATGCTCAGAACTACTTCATCTAGTTCCTTCCAGAATTTCTCTTTCAACTCTTGGTCACATCCTACCTGTGGTGCATAGCCGCTAACCACATTATACATAACACCCTCAATTTCAAATTTTAGTCTCATCACTCGATCTGATACTCTTTTCACCTCCAAGACATTCTTAGCCAGCTCTTCCTTTAAAATAACCCCTACTCCATTTCTCTTCCCATCTACTCCGTGGTAGAATAATTTAAACCCTGCTCCCAAACTTCTAGCCTTACTACCTTTCCACCTGCTCTCTTGGATGCACAGAATATCAACCTTTCTCCTAATCATCATGTCAACCAACTCCTGAGCTTTTCCTGTCATAGTCCCAACATTCAAAGTCCCTACACTCAGTTGTAGGCTCTGTGCATTCCTTTTTTTTCTTCTGACGCTGGATCCGGTTTCCTCCTCTTCTTTGTCTTCGACCCACAGTAGCTGAATTTCCACCGACGCCCTGCAGGTTAGCAGTGCCGGGGGCGGGCGTTGTTAACCCGGGCCACGACCGATCCGGTATGGGATACTTTAGATGAACGCTCATATTTGTTTGGCACAGTTTTTACGCCGGATGCCCTTCCTGACGCAACCCTCTGCATTTATCCGGGCTTGGGACCGGCCTACAGATTGCACTGGTTTGTGCCCCCATAGGGCCCCATAGGGTTGCATTGCATCTCCCCTGGAATTGTAACGAGTGGCAGATGGCAGTCGGCTGGGTCCATGACTCGGCCAGATCGTTCTGTCATAACCAGGACTCGAGCGAGGACCCAAATGCACAACTCAGTGGACAGGAAGCCAGTTAGGAGAAAGTCTTCCAAAGTCGGTAACCGGGGAGTCAGTCAGCACAAGCAGCAGTAACAGGAGGGACAGGCTTTCGGGGTTAGTCAGGAAACAGGCGTTGGTTGGTACACGGGAGGTTGGCGTCAGGAATGCGGAAGTGTGGGAAGGAGGCATAGGTGGCGACGATCTGGCAAAGACAGATCGTCCGCTGGGTCCTATAAATACAGGGATTAATCACTGCCGATGAGGCGCAGGTGTGCGCCTCCTAATCAGTGCAGGTGTGCGGGGACCTGCACAGCCAGGGTTGGACTGGCAGGACCATGACAGGCACGGTGGATCAGCTGGTAAAATGTTGGCTTCACAGTTCTGAGGTCCCGGGTTCAATCCCAGACTGTGTGGAGTTTGCATGTTCTCCCCGTGCCTGCGTGGGTTTCCCCCGAACACTCCGGTTTGCAAACATGTAACAATTGCACACTCTAAATTTCCCCTAGGTGTGATTGTGAGCACGGCTGTTTGTTTCTATGTGTCTTGCGATTGGCTGGCAACCAGTGCAGGGTGTACCCTTTATGTTTTTTCCCCCTCATTGTGCATAAAATCTATAACTTGCTAAAATAGGACAGAACATCCGTTTTAACTTCCTTTAATGAGCCTAAGGTAAAAAACAAATGACCAAAATACACCGGCCTGCTGCATCTCACCATGAGCAACTCCAGAAAAGTGTCCAACCCCTCTCAAGAGGACTGTTACCAGAGCGCAAGCTGTGTGAGGAGGGGATCCTGACTATATCTAGTCGGTACCTCTCAACCTCACACACCAGCTCTGTCTCCTTCCCTGCCAGAGAGGGGACATTCCACGTCCCTAACGCCAGTTTCTGTAGTCGGGGATTGGATCGGCAAGGTGCTCACACTGCACACGGGTCCTGAGCTTGTGGGAAAGGAGACCCAGGTTACTCGTTTGGGCTTTACCCGGTCAGTCCCCATGGCTGCAGGCCCACCCATCAAGTGTTAGCCATCGAGCCCTATCGCCAGGCCTGACCCACATCTGGCAAGGGAAACTTGAATACATTAGTTTTTCTCATTATAGAGGTAGATGGACTGGTGCTGCCTGGTCCCTCATCTTGGATCTTTTTGCCATTGATGACACTACCAGGGTTGTGAGGCCCAGACAACTTACCTCTTAGGATCATTGGGACACACAAACCCCTCCACCACAATAAGGTGATGGATCAAGGAGGGGTTGTATATACTTATGATACTATTAGGGTTACTATGTACTGGGCAGTAGGTGGGAAAAAAGACCCATGCAGTTATTTTCAGTACTCACATCTGCACTTTTGCCTTTATGACAAGCCAACAGATACAGCAAAGTCTGTGCAGCGTGTTACAAAGCTACTCGAGCGAGGGGCACAGAGCAATTTGTAATACTGAATATGTTATACTTTAAAGAATGGAGTCACCCAATTCTTTGTGCAGCATATTAAAGTTGTGTTTCTTTTATTTCTGTCAACAGCACAAAATACACATTGTGCTTACAGCACATAAACAGCCTTCGCACTTTATACGTCTCCTAGTGCTGCAGGTTCTTCTGCGGATGAATCACACAGCATATAAACTAACAAATGTACTGAACAAAACTCTTTGAAACAATACTTCAAATAAGTGTGTTCTACTCTATTTCTAATTCTAGTGTTCAAGAACATAGAGAAATCAAATACAACAAGTTAAACGTTGAAAATAATACGGCTGGATTAAACATAAAAGTCATTCAAACACTCCTGCTGATCATTCGCTCTTATTATGCTGTTCCATAGCTTTTTTTTTTTTTTTTTTTTTTAGCACACCCTTTATCAGTCTTCCCATGTTCAATGCTATACGGGTTCAACAGCAATGCATCTCAAACGCAACACCTGGGATAGGCTCCAGCACTCCCCGCGACCCTAGTGAGGATAAGCGGCAAAGAAAATGGATGGATGGAAAATAAATCGCTGGGATAGGCTTCAGCCCCTGTACATGGAAGTGTGTTGCAGCCACACGTTAACCAACATAAACTGTGACCACTCATGGTTGTCACTGTCAGGCTCTGACCTGGTGAATGGCTCAAACATGTATGGTTCGATGATACCAAGTTCATTTGGGAGCTCCTGTACTTCGAAATCCTCCTCTTCATATTTTAACATGTTGCTTGCCATTGGGTATAGAGCTTGTGCAAGTGACGTCACCATTTTCACGGCACGATATTGCAGGTCCAAAAGAGCTGCTCAATAGTGTGGGAGACATTGGACTGGAGCAGAATATATACATCTGAAAAGACGAGAAAAGATCAATGGATTTCGGCAATTAAACGTGATGGATGGTGCCCAACCAAATAAACACACCTGTGCAGCGATCACTTGATTTTAGGTAGGAATTATTCTTTTTAATCTCAAATTCCCAAGAAATATTTATAATGCCATGTTGGCTCATTTGAGAAAAATGCGTTAAAAAAAAAAAAAAACAGTCAGGGAGTCGTCTCCAACATACACGAAGAGTGTTGCAGCCACACGTTAATCTTAGGTAAACCTTTTTGTTTGTTTGTTTTAAATATGTATTTAAAAAAAGAAAATAAACCGTCAGTCAACGTGATGTTTAGTAGGTTAACGTGGCTGCAACACGCTTCCGTGTACGGGTACTCGAGCCTATCCCAGTGGTTTATTTTGTTTGTTTAAATACGCATTGGACTCATTTGAGAATAATGCATATTTAAAAAAAAAAAAACATCTGTCACGGAGTTTATCGACATTTAACGTGTGGCCTCAACAGGCTTCGTGTACGGAGGAGCCAACTCGCTGTCTTTTTTTTTCCCAATCATAGTTAATGAATGAGAGTTTGTGTAAAACCAGGGGTCATTTATTTAAATATTCCCATTTGTATTGTAAAAACCTGAGTGGCTCCATCACTATGTGGGATTTATTCTTGATTGAGAACAGACCCAGCAATGAAGCATTTGTATGCGTCCAGACTTTCCTACGCTTTCAAACTCTTCCCTGTAAAACTCGACGACTTACTCACCAGATACATGTATACATCCAGTTGTCCAAGACAAGCGGAATCGGGTTAACAGTCCACTTTCTTATTGGCGAAAACATCGACTTCGGCATTAAATATGGTTCCTCTATGCAAAGCATCTCCAACCGACTTAGAATTGAAGAACGCTTTTTTTAGCCCGTGACTTCGGTGACGACGAGCTCTATAGAGTGCAGCGCACTGTGTTGGGTAATTGCAACTTCACCTCTGGCAACCCTTATGGTGAATAGAGTAGTGGCTCCCAAACTGTTTTTGGTGTGCCCACTTTTTAGGAAATTAAATTTTCAACATCCCCCCCCCTCCCTTCACTTGCAAAGATATTCCTTGGGAATCGACATAAACAAAAACAACTGGGTCTAACTCAACTTTTCTTGTATTTGTGATGGAATTGTGTCTCTACAATGCCTCAGTAAACATGAAATATTACTTAAAAATGTCCACATATTCCTGACTTTCAGCCGTTTTACTTTTCTAGACACCTGTATGACAAAATCAAGATGTTTTTTTTTTTTTAATGAAATTGAAACTTTTAATAAATATTAGAGATTCACCCTAAATAGCAAAAATGTGTGTGTCTTTACTTGTGTTAAAACAGGATTGAAGGGCCCCTTGAAATATACAGTGAAAAAGTCGGATCAGTGTGAGTGTGTATGGTTGGGTGCGAGCGCGTGTGTTTGTGTGTGTGCATTCTAAAATGTTCTATTGGTCATCTGTTTTATGACACTCACCTGATGTTTTCAAATAAAGACTTACATCCAGGAACATGCGGTAGACTAAACGAGCTAACTATCTAACCATGAGAAAGGAAGGCACGGATCGATGACGTGTTGTGAAGCCCTGAGCCACCACAAGATGACGCCGTGGAATAACATTTCATTAACACACAAACCTGCCGCAGTGCATCTGCAGCATGCAATGACACACACAGTCCACAATTATGTTGTGTGGAGGTACAGTATAGGCATGCTGTATTCATCTATAGCACAGCAGTCTCGTTTGAAAACGATCTTCTTGGTAGGCTTGTATAAATGTATTTGGTTGTTTTGCATTCAACATTGCAGTTCGTCACAATTGCCAAAACACCTTTTTTTTTTTTAAACCTCCACTGTTTTCTCTAGCAAATTTTATCCAAAACACAACTTTGTTTTTCATTAAATGGATGCAAATTGAGATCATGAAATAATGTTAACCCTTGGACACTTAGAGAAAAACTTGGAATTTTAAAAATAGAAACCCAATTATTTTAGTATAAAGACTATTTCAGATAAGTAACTGTTTAAAAATTGTGTGAATTTATAAATTTTCTATTCTGCTTGACCTCAGTCGGGTCACAGGTGAGTTGGAATCCATTCTAGCTGAATTTGATAGCCCGGCAGGGTATTGGAAGCACGAATGGCCTCTGACGTTTTTTGTTTTTGAATGTAGGCAGGACAGTGTCACAAAAAAAATTGCATCTTAAGTTACTTCCAATTGTTTTATATGTATACAGTGAAGAAACTGAAGACTATTTTACTTTTATTGCACTTTCGTTATTTGCTTAAATATGAACTTATACATTTAATCAACAGATAAAGTGTTGCCCATTTGCTAATCAGACAAGGATGTGTTATGGAGCCGGTGGTTGTCCTTGATCTTTGAACGCAGAAAACCGGCTGGCACCATCCTCCTCTCCCAGGTGTTGCCGTGGAGACGAACGACACCAGATAAGGAGCGGAATGTTACCATCCCGGGGGCAGCCACTTTTACCATGGACCCATACATATAAAAACTTGTGTTTACCGGGCAGCTTTTGTCTTCCTCTTTGGCTATCCTGCCAGAAGACACACGTCCCGTGTGCGGCAGATACCTAGATAAGACCCGGGCGTCTTTACTGCACATTCCTTTGTAATAAATCCATTTGCTGTTAACTTTTTCTAATCATTGGTCATATCTTCCTCGACTTGTGAACACGTGTAGGGTCCAAACTCGCAAATCCTTACAATTTGGTGACCCCGACCGTAAGTTGAGGGAGGTAGACAAGCGTTGGCCGTCAACAGATGAGATAAAGAGAGACATATGACAAACACAGGAGTGTTATACGGACAAGTCGAGGGTGGTCGTCTGTACTTCTGACTTCTCCAGGTCGCGACCAAATCCAAAGGTAAGCAGAAGCCTCTTTACTCTCGAATTCTGCATATTGAACTGCCTAAATTTGAGAAGTCATTGGTGTCCGATTGTTCATGCCTCATATGAGTTATTGAGAATAACAGATAAAGAGAATAAGAGAATAAGAGATAAAGATAAGTTGTATATCCCGTCGTAGCTGACGTATATTGTAGACGTACAATTGCACTGTGAGGTTCACCTGTTACACCTAAGGGGGATGGGATCTCTTAAAAACAGAGGGTTTGCCGTCGGTTTGAGCCTGGGATGTCACAAGGTGGAGTACGAAAAAAACGAATAGTATAAGCTAATTTGTTAATAGGAATTTGGTTGGGTTTAGTCAAAGAAGAGTGACCACTAAATTAAATAAATAATCATGGATGGTGAATTTGATCATGAATGTGCTGAATATAATCCAACTAAAGATGAAATGTACATTGCAATTGAGCAGCAAATGATGCTTAATGTTGACAAAAAGAAACAAGATAAAGAAAGGAAGCGCGCATTAAAATAATGGCAAAAGCACAACTTGGGTAAAATTCGCGACTGGGACAAACTGACGAGGAAGTTATAGGAAATTGACAGAGACTATGTAAATATAATATAAATATAAATGTAAATGACTATGAAAGATTTAAGAAAGATTAAATAAGGGCTCATGGAATTTAATGAGGTGAACAGAGAAAGCCACACTGCGCATTTAGTGACGGTGATAGTGACGGCAACTTGGAAGAAAAAAGGGTAATGGTAAGTCGAACGAAGGCAAAGTAAGTAAAGAAGATTCTACAGTTACTCCCGGACCGGCGCCGAGCGGCCCCCTGTATCCAAGACTCTCTTCGCCCTATCCGGGGGAGATGCACGTTGGAACGCGACCAGGAAACTACCCGAGACGGCTGGTAAGGTTGCATGTGACGTTGAGGGGATCAAGGAGCCCATGAGGAAAAGAAGATGGAGCTGAGAAAAGTTGTATTTGATATGTGGACGCGAGTGAAGGACTGCAAAAATGAGAAAGGAGGCACGTCGAACACGCACGTGCCCTGAATCACAAGTAAGTACACACACACACACACACACACACACAGAGGCAGCGAGAGGCGCTAAAGGGGGGGGGGGTGAAAACTGTCTTGTTGATTTGATGTGAAGCGTCCTCTCGCATCGGAAATAACAGGATGACTATATTATTATTATTATTATTATTATTATGGCAGCACGGTGGAGCAGCTGGTAAAGCTTTGGCCTCACTGTTCTGAGCTCCCGGGTTCAATCCCGGACCTGCCTGTGTAGAGTTTGCATGTTCTCCCCGTGCCTGCGTGGGTTTCCTCCCACATACCAAAAACACGCAACATTAGTTGGACACTCAAGGTTGCCCCTAGGTGTGATTGTGAGTGCAACTGTTTTCTGTCTCTATATGCCCTGCTATTGGCATCTAACTAGTTCAGGGTGTACCCTGCCTCCTGCCCGTTGACAGCTGGGATTAGGTCCAAGGACTCCCTGCGACCCTCATGAGGATAAGTGGTAAAGAAAATGGATGTATATATATTATATTATATTATATTATATTATATAACAAGAAAACAAAATGCTACAAGGTTGAAAACAAAATGCTACAAGGTTGAAAACTTTTTTTCTCGGGCTTTTTAGAATATATCCACTTTTTGATCATATTACTTGCACTGTATGCGGTTTTAATTGCTTTTTTAAAATATTGTCATTTTTATTGTTTTTATCCCGTTTTAAATGTTTTATGTCTTTGTTTTCGAATGCCTTTAATCATGTAAAGTTACCTCGTGTATGAAATGCGCTATACAAATAAATTTCCTATGCTTTGCTTTACAATGATGCCTATGACAGAGGCTCTGGCAGGTCCAATATACAAGCCGTTTGATCTTAAAGATGTTGATTGTCTTGCTCGCTTGCCTCATCTCTCTTCTGGTGGTAATGCATGGCTGTCTAGTTTTGTGGAAACTATACAGGGATATACACTCTGCATGGGAGACTGGAGACAAGCAGCATCTAGATCATGCACTAGTATTGAACAACGAGAAATCGAGACAACTACAGGTATGCTTAACGTACCCAATGGAACCATATTGAGAGCAGACTGAGCGTCTGGCCGCAGCTATCGGAGAGAGGTTCCCCACTCCTGTTACAGCCACACCCACTTATTTTCCCTATGTTAAACAACCCACTTGAGCACTTGACTAAGTTTACTAAACTTTGGACTGAATCGACTGGACGTCACCCTGGACAGTCTGGTTAGGAAGAGGCTACGGACTGCGATCCTGGCAGGTCTCCCTGAACCAGTACAGACAACTCTTAAAGCTGACCCTGACCTCCTGTCCAGAGATGAGCCTATATTTAGATGACACTTAGAGCATCACCTCAAAATGTATTTTAGTCAACAACAGGGTAATAATGAAAGTACTAAACTCCAAAAACAACTTCTTAAATTACAAGTAGCCCAGGACGTAAGTGTCCAAAACCACACCAGACGTAATTTTTTGGCATACGCAACAACCTAGACAGGCAGGTGGGTTCTAGGGTAATAGCCGGGGTAGTTACGCAGGAAAGCATGGAGGGGCCGGGGGAGAGTGCAACATCAACATGATCAAAGGTGTTTTGGTTGTGGTTCTCTCGATCACTGGATTAAAGACTGTCTTACAGCTCCTCCACCTTAAGCTCCAATGCAAGGGCGTGGTGGCTGGTCCAACAACTGAGGGGGCCAAGGCAGAGGCAGAAATGACAGCTTTGGCAGCCCACCCTGGCAGCAGAATGGACAGCAGCAGGTTGGACAGTACCACAAGGGGTGTCCAGGAAGCCAGGGGTCCGGCGATGCAGGTGCCATGATCCCCATCTCTGCTGCATGAGCGAAAAGTGAACACTCTCGTTGACACAGGGGCAACACACTCCTCACGCAACATCTTGCTCCCGGACACTTTATTGTCACAACACACTGTGCAATTGATGGGCTTCTCAGGGACTCAACAGGCCTTGCAATGGACTCAACCCCTCCCAACAATCTTGGCTGGACAGACCTTCTACCATTCGTTTATAATGCCGGCAGCTGACACCGTCTGCCACTCTGGACAATGGCTTATGACACCTGTGAGTGAACCAACTCCAACTGTGGACATTTATTGGGCCTCACTTGAATCAGAAACACTGCTCAAACCTGGTCTCATACATCAATTTCTGTTGTGGAAGCCCTGGTTGAACACTCTTCGGGCTTACCTGCCTCCACTAGATCCATACCATTCCACACTATATTACGACTGCAACCACAATCTAGTATACGTGGAAAACCTTGCATGCATACAAGGTGACTCTTGGCACATTACGTCCACACATATACGCAGCAAGAGAGGGTGTAGCGGCATCCTGCTCCACCAGATCAAATGACATGGTTCAAAATGCAGGAAGAGCCACTACCCCACATTTCACTCGCTCTGTCTACAGGACATGAGGCCCGGCAGCTGGGACCTATGGCGAAATGACTGTCTCAAATGACTGACTGAGAGGACACACCACTCCCTAATGTACAGATCTCCAAATCTACAGATGCATACGGCATCATTGTTCCTGACGCATCTCTGACAACTAATATCACCATATTAGAACACGAGACCCTGTCTAGAGAACACGGACATGACTACTCTGACCATGACGACGCCGAGTTAATGTTAAACAAACTGCCTAAATTAGTTTGGTCCTCTGGACCCTTTGATGTTGGACATTGTACTCAGACACCAGACATTAAAATCACTGCTTTACCAGGATCTCATGTTTACAGACATCAATATTCTTGGCCGGCGGCTGCTAACCAGGGGATGCAGGACACTCTCACTGGCCTGTGGAATTCTGGAGTCCTGGAAACATCCACCTCCTCGTGGTGTACACCACTCTGGCCAGTTTTAAAAGGAGATGGTAACACTTATCATATGGCGCATGATTTGAGAGCCGTTAATGATGTAACGACCACACCATTATTACCTCTACCAGACCCCCACAGAATGTTGTCTACCATCACACCAGATTTGAAATACTTCACCGCAACTGATTTGGCAAATGCATTCTTCTGTGTCCCACTCGCACTCGAGTGTAGACACTTGTTTGCATTCAGATATTAGGGATGCAATTTGCAATACACCAGGATGCCACAAGGCTTCCAAAATACACTTGGAATCTTTAATCAATGTTTGAAATTATTGCTGCAGGATCTAGATCTCCCAGAGGGATGTAATCTCCTGATGTATGTTGATCTCCTGTTGGCAGCCCCAACAGCAGAGTCGTGTTTGTCTCTTAACTAACCTGCTGATCTCTCTGTCCAACCTCTGACTCACGGCAGGTTTCTGTTCACTGATGGTTGCTGTTACCATAAGCCGAATGGCTCTTTGGCAGCGTCGGCTGCCGTAGTGGAGCAGCAGACCCCAGGTGAATTTTTAACTGTTTCCCCTTCCGTACTAACATCTGTTCCCTCAGCCCAGGCAGCAGAAGTGCTCGCACTCTGTCTCGCATTGGAACTGGCGGTCAGAAAATCTGTCACTGTCTACTCTGACTCATCTTACGCTGTCTCAGCTGCTGTGTTGGACCTCTCTGCCTGGAAACGGAATGATTTTAAAACAGCCAAAGGTACCCTTATTGCACATTTGACACTGATCCAACGATTAGACAAAGCCTTGGCCAAACCTTCGGCAGTGGCTATCGATAAGGTCCCTTGCCACTCCAAATCCACTTCAACCACAGCCCCCAGCAATAATGCTGCCGACTTGGCTGCCAAGAGGGCTGCGGGCTATGTCCTACACACGCTTGTGCAATTATCTGACAAATCCTCTCCTGACCTGCCCGAACCTCCGTCTCATAGTGAATTGGTTAAAATACAGCACAAAGCCTCTCCTGAACAAAAGATATTTTGACCAAAACTCACTCTATGGCTCATATTGGACCCAGAGGCATGCTAACCAAACTTTGCATGCGGTGGCATCCTTAAATGTCTGACTTTTGTCACGCCCACTGTCGTGACTGTAATATTTGCCAGCTACACAATGTTCACCCCACACTTAGACCGTTGTCAGGTTCATTTGACCCACCCACCTGGCCCGGTGCGGAACTAGTCATAGATTTCACAGACGTGATCACTCCTGTTCAAGGTAAGTGCTACCTTCTTCTTTTTGTTGACACCTTTTCCGGATGGCCTGAAGCCTACCCCTGCACTCGCGAAGATGCCATGTCGGTAATGAAAGCTTTGGTGAACCACTGGATTCCAACATATGGTTTCTCTGCTCTCATCCGCTCGAACAACAGTACACATTTCACATCCACACACCTAGCTACTGTAGAGAAGTGGTTAGGGTTAACTCACAAGTTCGGTTGTGTTTATCACCTCGCCAGTCAAGGCTCACTTGAACATATCAATCACACGTTGAAGGAAAAACTGGCTAAAATATGTACCTCTTCCTGCATGAATTGGGTTAAGGCTCTACCCCTTGCTCTAATGTCTGTGAGACAAACTGTGTCTCGCCCTACTGGCTTCTCTCCTTATGAACTTCTTACAGGTCATCTAACGCCTGGCCCTTCCTCCTCACTCCAACCGCTGGAGGCAAGGCTGTTTCCCAAATTTTCTCACAAACTGTTTTGGACACAACTGCATTCTTTTGCTTCTAATTTCCCTTCATAGATCCAGGACAGATCTTCCAACACCACCTCCTGCACTTGATCTTCCTGAGTGGTCATCTGTCTACCTTGAACGACTCTCTGTAAGTGGTCAGAACCCGTTGGTCTGGCCCCCACAAGGTGACTGCTCGTACCTCCAAAGCCGTCCGCTTCGAGGAAAAAGGAACTAAGTAGTTTCATTATTCTATGCTTCGCCATGCTACAGACTCTTAATTGCACTTTTGTTTCATTGTTTGTTGTTGTTTTATTAGCCATGATTCCTACAGATGGTCCGATTGCTTATCGGACCAAGAAAGGGAGAGCAGGAATCTATGGCATTCTTATTATTGGTGTTATTGTTCTTGGTATTTTAATCTGGGAAATCGCTCAGAAATACCCCATAACCACACCCACATCAGTGCCAGCTCTTAGCACAACCCACCCAGCAAACATTTTTCACAGAGAAGAGTTGTATTATAAACAAAGCCCTCTCTGTTGATGAGTGGTTTAGGGTTTTGACAGGTGTTAGCGCAGTAAACAATAATTGGTTACTAATGGCAGAACAAGCGGCTAATAAAACCCCAAGTGACTGTGTTGTATGCATGGGACCTAGACCTCTGTTACGCGTTGTTTCCTCTTCTGTCAACTCCACCTGTGTTCTAGATCTTATGAAAAATTATGTGGCGACTAAAAATGAATGGAAAATTTGGGATACTGCCCATCCGGTAACACCAGCCCAAAAGAACAAACCTCTGTTTAATCGTGCCGTGCCACGCCAAAACTTCACCTGTATTTTTTAAGATAATGGTGCCCCAATTGGCAATATCTCTGATGATCAGTGTGCGGAGATCCAGGAAGCACCTTTCTTCCAACCTGTCAGCCGTGCTGATGTGTGGTGGTGGTGCGGAGGGGACCGTATCTTCGACCGCCTTACCCGCAACAGTATGGGCAGATGTGCACGAGTTACTTTACTTTTGCCCATTTCCGTTGTTCCTGTCACCTTAGATGATCTGGTGGTTGATCCTGAACACTTCAATGAAGCTTGAGGCCTATTACACTGTTCACGTAGGTCCAAACCTACCTGGCTTGGTGCTGACGACCCCACCTACATTGACCCTAATGGCGTCCCCCATGGTGTCCCAGATGAGTATAAACTGGCTGATCAGGTTGTTGCCGATTTTGAAAATACACCTGTAATTTCCGCTCTTTTGCCCGTTGCTCCTAACGAACATGTCGAGCATACCACTTACATACATTATAATGTGCAACGTTTGGGCAATTTCACCCTTGAAGGACTTGAAGCTGTACATGAGCAACTTAAGGCTACATCTATTATGGCTTTCCAAAATAGAATTGCATTAGATGCACTGTTGGCCGAGAAAGGAGGGGTTTTCCGAATAACACCCAACCTGGCGTACGCCTTACTAAGGCCGTAGATGGATTTAGAACCCTTACTAAGAAAATGAAGGAACACTCTAGTGTTGACACGTCTATGTGGGATAACTGGATGAATGTGTTTGGTAAATGGAAGGGTGTCATTTCATCAATCTTCATCTTTCTGGCTACCTTCACCTCTATTCTCACCCTCTGTGGATGCTGTTGCATCCTTGTATCCATTCTCTTTTAACCCGTCTGATTGAGAAGGCGACTGGTGCCCCAGCTGATGGGTGCGGTAATTATGTCCTCATTAGACCCCCACCCTGACACACTCCTCAAGATGATTTTATTGTTGCTATCACTCCCAATGAAAATGATACTAAACTTCCACCACTTCCTGATGTCATGATGTTGAGATGCCCCGTGATTGCATTGTCCTTCTTTTCTGCTGATACTTTTTGCGTGACATTACTTTTTTAGAAATGTTTTGCTGTTTTTGAGTTGTCTAGTAATGTCTTGCAGGTTTAAAGCGTATGGGTGTTCTGAATCATGAGGCTATGCACTTGTTAAAAGGTATGATTGGATGATTACAGAGGGTTTTATGCTTTCCATATTTCTTGAAAGGTTACTTTGGGAATTTTCGTGATTGTTTTTATGATCTATTTCATAGATCAAGAGAGGGAATGAAGACTATTTTACTTTTATTGCACTTTCATTATTTGCTTAAATATGACCTTATACATTTAATCAACGGATAAAGTGTTGCCCATTTGCTAATCACACACGGATGTGTTGTGGAGCCAGTGGTTGTCCTTGATCTTTGTACGCAGAAAACCGGCTGGCGCCATTCTCCTCTCCAAGGCGTTGCCGTGGAGATGAACAACACCAGATTAAGGAGTGGAAAGTTACCATCCTGGCCCAGGACCAGACTGCGGGGGGGCAGCCACTTCTACCATGGACCCAGACAAATAAAAACCTTGTGTTACCGGGCAGCTTTTGTCTTTTTCTTTGGCTATTTTGCCAGAACACATACGTGTGTACTGCACATTCCTTTGTAATAAATCCATTTGCTGTTAACTTTTTGTAATCATTGGTCATATCTTCCTCAAGTAGTATTTGAACACCCTGCTATATGTATATCTATATTTTTGGTCATAATTCCACTAACCATGTTTGAGGGAAGACGAATGATGAGTTCCATCCCAAGAACACCATCCCTACTGTGAAGCATGGGGGTGGTAGCATCATGCTTTGGGGGTGTTTTTCTGCAGATGGGACAGGACGACTGCACCCTATTCAGGAGAGGATGACCGCGGCCATGTGTTGTGAGATTTTGGGGAACAACCTCTTTCCCTCAGTCAGAGCATTGAAGATGGGCCGTGGCTGGGTCTTTCAACATGACAATGACCCGAAGCAGGGAGCCAGGAAAACCAAGGAGTGGCTGCGTAAGAAGCATATCAAGGTTCTGGCGTGGCCTAGCCAGGCTACAGACCTATACCCAATAGAAAATCTTTGGAGGGAGCTGAAACTCCGTGTTTCTCAGTGACAGCCCAGAAACCTGTTTAATCTCGAGAAGATCTGTGTGGAGGAGTGGGCCAAAATCCCTCCTGCAGTGTATGCAAACCTGGTGAACAACTACAGGAAACATTTGACCTCTGTAATTGCAAACACAGGCTACTGTACCAAATAATAACATTGGTTTTCTCAGGTGTTCAAATACTTATTTGCAACTGTATCACACAGATAAATTGTTAAAAAAGTCATACATTGTGATTTCAGGATTTTTCTTTTTAGATTATCTCTCTCACAGTTGACATGCACCTACGATAAAAAATTCAGACCCCTCCATGATTTCTAAGTGGGAGAACTTGCAATATAGCAGGGTGTTCAAATACTTATTTTCTTCACAGTCAATTTTCTTTTGCTGCTTATCCTCATGAGGGTCGCCGGTTATACATACACACACATATATATACATACACACACACATATATATATATATATATATATATATATACATACAACATCCATTTTCTTAGCCTGTTCAAGGTCGTGGGGACTGGAGCCGATCCCAGCTGACTTTGGACAAATATAAAGACAAATAACTTCTCCCACTCACATTCACCCGTCATTGAGTAGAAACTGAAGTCAAGTGAAGGTACTTTTTAGATATACAGTAGATATTAAACAAATTTTAATGTACTGCATATATATGGTGGATCAGCTGGTAAAGCGTTGGCCTCACAGTTCTGAGGTCCCCGGTTCAATCCCGGACTCGCATGTGTGGAGTTTGCATGTTCTCCTTGTGCCTGCGTGGATTTCCTCTTCCCACATTCCAAAAACATGCAACATAAATTTGACACTCTTAATTGCCCCTTGGTGTGATTGTGAGTGCGGCTGTTTGTCTCAATGTGCCCTGTGATTGGCTGGCAACCAGTTCAGGGTGTACCCTGCCTCCTGCTTGTTGACAGCTGGGATAAGCTCCAGCACTCCCCGCTACCCTCGTGAGGATAAGCGGTGAAGAAAATGGATGGATATATATATATATAATATATATATATATATAAAAAGAGAGAGAGAGAGAGAGAGAGAGAGAGAAGAAGAGGGAGAGAGATTTAAATCATCAATAAATAATGATACTTCATAGTGATGAGGTTCTCAATTTAGGCCTTCTCATATGGAGTTTACATCTTATGATAATTAACTTGAGGACTTTAGGAAGTGCACCACAGTGAGGGAACTGGTTGGAACGCTGCCTTCTCAGTTCTGAGGACTGGGGTTCAAATCCTGGCCCTGCGTGTGTGGAGTTTGTATATTCTCCCAGAGCCTGTGTGGGTTTTCTATGGGCACTGTGGTTTCCTCCGAATAACATGCATTCCCCTTAAGTGTGATTGTGGGTGGGACTGTTGTCTGCCTCCATGTGCCCTACGATTGGCTGACAGCCAGTCCAGAGTTTACCCTGCTTCCTGCCCAAAGATAGCTGGGATAGGCTCCAGCACGGCCATGACCCTTTTAAGGATAAGCAGCTCAGAAAAAGGATCGATTGATGGTCTTTAGGATTCCAAGTTTGTCTCCTTGTGATCCTCATGAGGACGTGGCCTTCAAAAAGGATATTTTACTTTTTTTAATGATCCTCGTGTCTTAAGGTGTAGGAGTATGCTAATCTTACTCAGGTCCACGTGTTATCGACATATACAACACAAATAATAATTTAGTACAACACATAAAGTTGTAATGTGATTCACCGATTCAGTAGTTACTCAAACTAGGGTACACACTATAAAGGGACCAATGAGTCTGCCACATGTTTTGCTGCAATGCAAAATTTTATTCGTCAGCCGTCTTAACATCGCCATAGATAAGATTTTCCTGCGGGTTTAGTGAGCAGTGCCGCCATGCCGCATTGAGCCATATAAATAGTATACAAAACATAAAATATTGTGTTTTACATCATTAGTTCAACATAATTATAATATAAAATTCATCTGTGGATGAAAAAGCAAAGTTTATGACCAGAATGTCTAAATGGTGAGTACATTTGATTGAATAGACCTAGAGAAGCTCCTTTAAAATATCCACTCTCTTGCTTTTATTCTCACCAACACCCTGTTTCTATAGCAACCTCCTTCTTCCTTAACTAATAATCTATCTTTTTATGGTTAAGGAATGTGATAAAGTACAAGACACTGAATGGACAGGATTAAATGCCTATTCAGGCTCGCCAAGAATCCATCTGTGATGCTGTAATAATTCGAGTATGGGCGTGTGTCAATAACTCTACACGATGTTCCCGTCCGACCATCTCACGCAGTGTGTGGCAGGCTTAAAGCAGCTTTTGTTCTATAGTCACCTGAGGACTTGTGGGCATTTTTGTCCAAGTTGACGTAAGATGAAATACACAGAGATGGAAGATGCAACAAGAAACAAGTATCGTACATTACCTTCTTCTTGATCCCACCTAAATACCTCTCACTTTTAAATGGGGCCTGTTGTAATGGAGAAGCAAGGGAGGTCAGGGTTGGCCAAGCAAGGCTGGGGCAGCATGGGGCCTGGAATTTACAATGCAAAAGCAGTAAAAATTGATATGCTACTACTTGGAATGACAATTGACCCCTCCGTACAAGGCACTTAACCACGCCTCCTGAAGTGACGTCACGCCACATGCGCTGACGTAAGACAAACAGTAAAAATGGCAAATACAATACAATACATTCTGAACTGAGACAGACTCTATGCTTCTGATTTCGTTCAATCATTCACACGTAGCAATGTTATGCTAGCGGAGAATGTCTCATTCATTTATACGAGACGTGTATTAAAAATCAAATTTAGGGCATATCTTCGCGCAAACACAGTCTGGTTAAGCTTCGGCCGCGAGCCAGCAAGAAATCGATACGTTTGTGCAGTCCGATCATCGCTAAATATCGCTCAACAAAGAATAAGTGTGTCAATCGTTCACACGTAGTGGTGTTATGCTAGCGGAGAACGTCTCATTCATTTATACGAGACGTGTATTAAAAATCAAATTTAGGGCATATCTTCGTGAAAAGACAGTATGGCTAAGCTTCGGCCGCGAGCCAGCAAGAAATCGATACGTTTGTGCAGTCCGATCATCGTTAAATATCGCTCAACAAAGAATAAGTGTGTCAATCGTTCACACGTAGCGGTGTTATGCTAGCGAAGAACTTCGAATTCATTTAAACGACACATGTATTGAAAATCAAATATAGGGCATACCTTTGTGGAAACATATGTGTTCCGGTTGATATTAGATGGATTTAGTTGATGATGCGGTCTTCCACAAAGTTTGATCCATCAAAGGCTTTTTTCGTACTGGGTCTTCGGTTTTGGAAAGGGTACGAATCGAACTCCACCAACTAGCCTTTCAGGATACCTGTCGTCGCTATTACAAAGTCCGTGACTACACCTCTTAACCATATTTTTGTTAAATAACCCATATACGCGATAAAACGCTAACTAAACGCTATACTGGACCATGCAATGTTGTCTGAGAAAATGGCGGGAGCAAAAACGGGCTTTGGTTTATGCAGATCTCTGGCCTCTGATTGGTCAGTGACGCGGATTGCGGAATATCCACGGAGGGGTCAATTCACTCCGAAGACAACAACAACAACCAGCTCTCATTCAGAACAAAACCAACAGCACCTTATAAAATTCAGCATTGTCTCATTCACTTCCACCAATCTCCATCCCTACCTTTCTTCCACCGAGCTGTACGATTTGCATGGTAAAATGCAAAGATTGCGAGGTGGTATAGTTAAATCAATAACAGAGCTCTTTTGATGGGTCGATCTGTGTTACAAACCGTGTCCTGCTAACTAACTTTATTGCCCGTAAACTGAGTAAGAGGTCTCATACACTCTGCTGCTGTTGTCACGTCTCCTGTTGCTTAGCTGTATACAATAAGCCACAACACTCTTATCAGATGTGAGACAAACTCTTATCCACCCCAGCTTGTCTTTCACCCACACACAAAGTCATGCACAACTTTCTCTGTCTGCTTCTCAGCCTGCCTGCCTGTGAGATCACATTTGACTGGCAGCTTTTAGCCTCCATTGAGAGGTTTCTGCACAGGGTGTGCTGAGTGATGTCTAATCTACTTTGAGATCTCTGCTTATCACCTATGATGACAATATAATTGGGGTAAAGTTGTCGGAATCATCCAAATTGGTTTATTTAAGAACACATTGTGGGATAATAAATAACACAGTGCAGCAGACATCGTAAAATCACCTTTCTCTCGTGAACTGGGGAAGAGCTCCTGACTCCGGGGTAACATTTGTTTGACGCTTTACAAAACTAGAATGAATACGAATTTGGACAAGCCAGAGGAACATTTGCATGCGTAAGAGGCATGAATGACAGGCCTCTTAATCACCCGTGAATCAGTTTGGGGTGGAGTGCAACATCTAAGGCCTGGTAAATTCATAAAGACAATGAGGCTGTTTTTGTCTGGATTATGACCCTTCCAGACAAAGCATGTCAAATGCCATAGTTATGTTTCATAAGATTGTCCTATAAGATTGTCCCTCGGGCTGAGTTGTGTTAGGAAAGGATGTGTCCCTATGATAGGTTCTAAAATTGGGTGCAGCTGACAATTACAAAATATTGACCATGTTCAATATTTATTAATCTTCATGTGTTCAGGGAAAGCCGACTTCTCATGTCATGAGAGAGAGAATTATAACGTGAAATGGAAGGTAGCCAAACAAGTGACCGGAATCAGGAACAAAGGAGCGGCCGTTAAATAATAACAAACATACCTTACCCAATGTTACTTTTTTATGATTAAAATGGGTTCAATAGTTGAAAAGAAGTACTTTCCAAAACAAGTCTTTTTATTAATATACACCTCTTCCACCTCATTCCCTTTGGCAACACTTGACAAAGACTGACATACCGGAAATTTTATTTGTTTTTGCGAGATCAGATTTGGAAATCAGCGACTTTATAGAATCTTTATGTTTGTGATGTTTTATTTTGAGAATACTGGAGCATAACACAGAATACATCCGAAACTGTTAAAAGACTACTTTGCTATCTTTATCTATGAGGTCTATAATAGACTTCTTTTTAAAAATCTTTAAAAACTCAATGTGTAAACCTGGCCTTAATTTACTTTGAAATTTAATTTGGAACTCTCTTTAGTTTCCAGTTCCTGTAGAAAGGCAAGGGTTAGTGTCCCCATATTTTTTCCCGCATCATGCAGAAGTGGCTGCAAGATGCATATCAGTATTCTTCACTGTTTCTTCCCTCCCACATTTTTTTTAATTTCTGAATCAGTGTGCTGTTCTGTCAGAGGTTATTTTAGTTCAGTGGCTATAACCTGGCAGATTCTGTTCAGTACATGTCTCTGCCATTCTGCCTGCCTGAACTCTTTTGTGTCTGACCTCAGAGATCTCACTGAGCATCCATGATGAGTCATAGCTCAGAAGGCTCTGCATCACAGCAGGGAGTCACGAATACTAAGCAGCTTCCACATTTACCAGCACACACACACACAAATACACACACACACGCAAATACACACACACACACACAAAGTTGCAAAAACAAAAGGGAAGGAAAATCTGCTCATCAGAGTGCATGCATGAGAGCATACAATAGGTTTATAGAAAACAAAAACAACAATACACAGTCTAAAGCAGAATAACACATTGCGCTAAAGATATTACAACCGAGACTCCGATTCCTTTATTTTCCTGTAGTCTGAAAATGTTTAGGTTTGACGTAAAATGACACACAACTTGAAATATATCATTACTGTAATGAAAGACCTTTTTCTTAAAAAAAAAAAAAAAAAAAAAAAAAAAAAAGTTGTTCCTCTACACACGGCAGGTGGCGCAGCTCTTGAGCGTTGGCCTTACAGTCCTGAGGACCGGGGTTCAAATCCCCGCCCCGACTTTGTGCAATTAACATGTTCTCCCCGTGCCTGCATGAGTTTTCTCGAAGCACTCCGGTTTCCTCCCACATCCCAAAAAATATGCATGCATTGGAGATTCTAAACTGCCCTGAGGTGTGATTCAGATTGTGACTGTTGTCCCTATGTGCCCTGCAATTGGCTGGCAACCAGTTTAGGGTGTACCCCGCCTCCTGCCCATTGACAGCTGGGATTCGCTCTAGCACTCCCGTGACCTAAGGGTCATGATCCAGACTAAAACAGCCCCATTGTCTTTATGCATTTACTAGGCCTTAGATGTCACACTACACCAAAAACTGATTCACGGATGATTAAGAGGGCTGTTGTTCATGCCCACTACTCATCTAAACGTTAATCTGGCTTGTCCAAGTACCTATTATCCATTTTTATAAAGTGTCAGTCTAATGTTACCCCGGAGTCAGGACCTCTTCCGCAGTAGAGAAAAGAGATTTTACGATGTCAGCAGCACTATGTTATTCATTATCACACAATGTGTTCTTAAATAAACTGATTTGGATCATGCCACCAACTTTACCTCGATTATAAAAGAATTTTCCTCACATGGAAAATGGGTTGAATCAAACAAAAAGTGTGTATCTGATACTGATGTCCTCTTACTGAGGAAGTATATTTTGAGGGGTGTGTATATTTCAATGCATTTCATACACTTAAGTACGGGAAGTATGAATACTGTTAACGAGCTCTTAACACTCTCCAAAGTCAGACCTTCCCATTATCCAAGAAAATATTCATGGACACACACAGAGACATACTCACTGATTTATATGGATTGTTATTTAAAATAAAAGTTCATAGGAGCAGCCGATTATGTCATTGTCTAATCCTGATCCTGTAATTTGCTGCAGTATGGCGTCTGTGTGATCACATTCACTTTTATTTTTTTTGCCAGAATCATTGCATCCCTGATTAATTTCAGTCCAATTGAAATTCATAGAGCGACTAAAACCCCTGACTGCAAATGGAAGGGTTTTTGCTCCACTACATTCTTGCCGTGTCTCATCACAAAAGTGTTTTGAGTGTAAACTCTCAGTGACCAAAACATAATACCTTAGCACTTCAAAAGACAGTGATGGGATCGCTAAAGAAAAACCTGCTGTGGTGCGTATTTTAGTTTTTCACTCACTCACTCACTCACTCACTCACTCACTCACCTTCTTACGGTGCCGCAGTGCTGATTGGGTAGATTTCACATTCCACCCAGGCAAATTGTTCATCTTGGAAACTCTTATGTCGGTGTCATACATATTTCAAACATGCAAACCCAATAAATCATTTGGGTTAAAGATTCGTGATTGGTAGAATCCAAATAAAATAACATGGCCATCTTTGATTTTCCTTTATTCATGAAATAGTCCTCACTGTAGGAATGTATTAAACCTGTCATAAATACATTGTCTCGGAACACTTAGTCATCTGACCTACCAGGGTACACAGTATAATCCAAAAGAGTATTATGTTGAAGTTACAGGCTTGTGAATGCACTCTGATAGCTCTGCTTCTCAAATCGAAGGTGTTGTGGTCATTTGAATTTTTGGAGTTTGTGTACATCACCAGAGGATATCTCCATCATCCTTTTCTGCTTCATAGTCAGTGCAGTCAACATGACAAACACGTATGTTCTCACAAATGAGTCTTGTAGGCAACTAATCAGAGGAAAGGGGCAGTCATAGTCAAATATGCACAATGCAGATAGAAAACTGGGTCAAACAGAAAAAAGCTGTCAGAGGGTCTTTTTCTGGACACTTGGATGCAAAAACCAAGGGTTTTAAGTAAAACATGCAATGTCATTGGTGATTCAAAATATTTATATCTTGCATTCAGAAAACTCACCCCTTGAAAGGATATTAATAGAGCGTATGTTATTAATAATACAGCTATTTTTTATGTTTGCAGACATGGAATATTATTTTATCCCTCTCATTGTATCAGTTTGCCGAAGATGGCAATGGTATAGTCTATGAATGACATTGACAATGGCATAAAACTTCTATATATACTATAGATTTCTTTATCTCTCTAGATCCCACACCTGTGCATTGCAGCATTGGGCGGAGATGACAAATAAAATTAAAATCTCTTTTTGAAGTCAATGACATATACAAGCATCACTCATGGAGGATGTGTGTTTTTTAATGGCATCCCCGTGTAGAGTCATCAAACTTCTGTGGCTAAGCATAAGTGACAGCAATACTTTGGGATTAGGGTCAGTAGTTTGCTACTGCGAGAAGAGAATGGAGGGGGATGAGCAAAGGATGGGTGTGGATGTGTACAAATGGACCTGGACCAGCTTGTGCAAGGATTTCCTGAAGTCCTGGTTAAACTACAAACGTTCCATTTTGCCATCATTGTTTTTACGATATTTCCAATTTACATGAAGGCCCGAATTGGCTAACAGGTCGACTTTTCACTAAATGCCAGCGTGAACTTAACTTGAACTCATGCTCATTAATGAGCTGCTACAATCAAATTCTAATACTACTCTGAGGTTTTGGATAGTTTGCAGTCTATAATCAGGGCTTTAGTGAAATGCAACCATGAATGCTAACGATCGTCAGTGAAATTCATGATGGGTCAAAACCCTCAAGAAGTTTTTCCTGGAATGTGAAATACACAAATTCAGGCAAAGGATACCGTGCTGAGATTAGAGACTAGATCAAAATTCTTTGGTTTTAGGGGCTGCGCTCTTTAATGCAGGAGTACCAGTCGATGTACAATGAATCGGTGTTTTCTGCAGTGAACACTGAGTTGCTAATGCAGTGCAGTAGCATTGTCAAACAATTTACCAGATGAGATGAAATGAGGGAGCTCTGAAGAAAGAGACATGCATTGTAGTTAGCAGACATGTCTTGCTTCAGGCTCACCTCGTTCAATTTCATTTTCTTTATCTTTTACCTTAAGACAAAAAAAACCCAAAACAATCTTACCAATGAAGGTTGATATTTTTTTCGATGTAGTGTGCGACCACACACAGCAAAATGTGCCGGCATGCTTGTTAATTAGTTTGGTTTTCGTACCATCCACAAACCTGGAATGCGTTGACACTTCCATCAGGGATTCTTTTTATTTTTAAATGATATTTTCCTCCTATCAGTCCTCAAAACGCTATTTCATCCAATTCCTGCATTTTGGTAGCCGAGCTCTGATGTGTGCGTCACTGTAATGGGTGTACCAGGAAATCGTGCACTGACAATGGTTTTGTGTTGTTTGGAAAACAAAATGTGATTCATATGCGTAAAAACGAATTAATTTATTTGTAATTAGTACAACTGGCTGACGCGCTATAAAACGTGAAATGGCAAAACATGCGTCAATCAACAAAACAAAGACGTGTGCGTGTGTGTGTGTGTGTGTCACCAAATGAATGTTATCCATTTCATTTCAAAGGCAGATGACACTTACTGATTTATATTTATTGATGAAACTGCTGTATAACTGCGATATAATCACATAAAAATATCAGTAATGATTCATAGAGGGTCTCTAGATATATCAAGAAATGTTTAAAAATATCTTTTGGATTCTGACATTAACCTGCTGTGAAGCCCTCTTCCATTTCCCTCCTCTCTCTCTCTCTCTCTTCTCTCTCTCTCTCTCATCTTCTCCTCTCTCAATCTCTTCTCTCTCTTCTCTCTCTCTCTCTCTCTCTCTCTCTCGCTATCTCTCTCTCTCTCTCTCTCTCTCTCTCTCTCTCTTCTCTCTCTCTCTCTCTCTCTCTCTCTCTCTGCTCTCTCTCTCTCTCTCTCTCTCTCTCTCTCTCTCTCTCTCTCTCTCTCTCTCGTCTCTCTCTCTCTCTCTCTCTCTCTCCTCTCTCTCTCTCTCTCTCTCTCTCTCTCTCTCTCTCTCTCTCTTCTCTCCTCTCTCTCTCTCTCTCTCTCTCTCTCTCTCTCTGGTCTTCTGGATTTGCTTTTGTCGATGATGATCTTACGCACTCCACCACACATCATAATAGATTCTGATTCTTCATATTTTGAAGGTTACGGCCCTGAATGTAATAAAAATAGAATTTAAGTATAACCACTTTCCCAAGACCGAATCTGATTATGAATCCTATCTTTCTCCCAATGTATTTGTCTACACCTTGCATGTTTGCATTCCGTTATTCTTAACCATGTATGCCTGACTATTCAATGACCTCAAATATATGCTACTGTACTTGGTTATACAGTATATTCAACAGGACCACTTAGAACTAAAGGTCCTTTCTCATTTGCTGGTGTTTGTTAGTCAAGTTGTTCCACCACTGTATCAATGTAACTTATGACCTACAGGAAAGAACGATTTGTACAGCTGAAAACGTTCACTGACTAGATTAAAGACAAAATCCATTTAAAAAAATGCCTTTCCAAAGATAATCAAATTAGATTTTTAGTCAGAGTGATATCATGTATTTTTTATCTAAAAAAAACATGTCGATGTAGTTTTATGTTGTGTAGAATTGCATTGTCACCACTGTAGCCGTCATAAATGCAGGTTCCATTCTTTCAAATTTCATATTGTATCTTTTGAAAAAATAAGTAAAAAAAGGCAGGGGTGGCTTAGTAAATTTAAAGACCATGAGAGTGCATAACTTGAGCCAGCCAGTGTGAGGTTTGAAATGAATGACGGCTCAAACGGTCTTCATCCCTGTGCATGAAAGTGGTGTCAACCTCCTCTTCCAACTGATTACACTACTGGAGACACTCAGACATTTCAAGAGAACTGGTGCCATCCTCCAGTTGGTTCTCTGCTGTAAAGGGGTCACTCGGGGCTTCAGCTGAGGTTTTTCCTTCTCGGAGGATTCACATGTAGCATCGTCTTCAGGCTTTTATGTCCTCATTCCAAATGTCACTGCAGTTTATGAGGATAGCTGAAGCTTTATGAAGTGAAATAATGCAAATTACACTATGTGGCACAATGACAATTGTAATCATTTGTCTGAAGACTGGATGATAATGCTTGATCTTGACTTCAGAGGCTGTGGTGGCTGTTTGATTGTGAAATATTCTACAGTATTGTGTGCTATTCATTACTTGCATGAAAAATAAGCGGAATGCTTAAAGCAGTGAGTGAGCAGCAAGGTTGATCAATGTTCAAAGAATGGTATGACAATTCTCTAAAGAAACAGCAGTGACTAGATAAAGATAGAAACAGAGGTTACTAGGTGTTTGTTGTATATGTACATTTTCTTTATTGTACAAATGAGTAATATTTACAGACTTTGGTGAAATACTAACCAATAGAAACTATACTTGTCATTTTGAATATCCATCCATCCATTTTGTTAGCCGCTCATCCTCACAACAGTCACGGGAGTGCTGGAGCCTATCCCAAATGTCAACAGGCAGGAGGCAGGGTACACCTTAAACTGGTTGCCAGCCAATCGCAGGGCACATGGAGACAGACAACAGTTGCATTCACAATCACACTTAGGGGCAATTTAGAGTCTCTAATTAATGTTGTATTTTTTGGGATGTGGGAGGAAACTGGAGTGCCAGGAGAAAACCCACGCAGGCACGGGGAGAACATTCAAATTCCACACAGGGAGGGCTGGGATTGAAGCCGGGTCCTCACAACTGTGAGGCCAATACATACAATACACCCCGCCGCATTTTGAATATCATCACTGGCATACTGGTTGTTAAAAAAAACACACACACACACACACACAGCCAAGACCCCCGGTCCCTGTATTTTTAAAAGTCCGAAGAACCATCCTAATATTGAACATTATTTACAGCCACAGGTTCAAATCTGTATGGATGTATTCCGCCGTCTTCCCGATCAACCGACACTTCTATTTCTTTTTCAGATGAGGACAAATCTGACAAATCAGCGCTAAGAATAACTGTGTAGGAACTTAACCAAGCACATGACACATCACATTCGCTCATGTGACTCCCAAAATGTCAGTGACCGGGAACATTAAAAATTGCCAGTATAAACAACCTTAAATGATATCAGATGAAAATATTTCTTTTCAAGTTACAGTACCAATGACATGACCTATCTGATATAATGTTATTTTCAATGAGTAGACTTCCCCTTTAAATAATCATCCATCCACTTTCTGTTTTCTTTCCATTTTCTCTTTGTCATCTTAACCAAATGGCTTGAAAATGATATCCCTTCTGTGTACTTTGCTTGAAATGTGAGCTCTTTACTCAGCCAAGCTACCAAGTCATGGTTTTTTGTGGAGGTGATGTTTTGTAAATCAGCCCCACTCACTGTTCCCTCTAAGGTGCACACCTGCACAATTGACCCCTCCGTACAGGGCACTGAATCATGACTCCTGAAGTTACGTCACCCCACGTGTGCTAACCTCAGACAAACGATTACCAAAAATGGCGGCACAGGAAGAAAAGACTAGAGCGAAATTGTCGGATTTACCACCTGATTTCTCACTCGCATTCTTAGCGAATAGTGAAATATCGTTTCAATGGTATGGTATTGGAAGGCGAGGCTTGATTTACGAGTTGTTTCTCTCGTTTTCTTTGTGTAACGTCACGTGCTCCCCTCAATAATTATTCTTGAATTAGTGCCGAACCTACGTAAGTCCCGACTGAGTACGACAATCACTACTTTAGTGTCCTCAAACATCCTTCCTTCAGTCTTGGTGTCTCGGTGCACATCGAAGGCTTTTAGGACTGGCTAGTCCGGTTTAGCTTAGCTCACTAGCCGCGAACAAAGACACACGTTTGTGCAGTCAGGTCCTCGCAAAGTATCGCTCAACACAGATCAAGTGTGTCAATCATTCACACGTAGCTATGTTATGCAACCGAAGAACTGCTAATTCATTTATATGAGACATGTATTGAAAATCAAATATAGGGCATACCTTCGTGCAAACATAGTCCGGTTTATCTTAGGTCGTTAGCCGGCAACAAAGAGACACGTTTGTGCAGTCAGATCATCGCAAAATATCGCTCAACACAGATCAAGTGTGTCAATCATTCACACGTAGCTTTGTTATGCAAGCGAAGAACTGCTAATTCATTTTCATGAGACATGTATAGAAAATCAAATATAGGGCTTACTTTCGTGCAAACATATCTGTTCCGGTTGATTTTAGATGGATTCAGTTGATCATGCGGTCTTCCTCAAAGTTTCATCCATCAAAGACATTTTTCGTACTCGGTCTTCTGTTCCGGTTGATTTTAGATGGATTCAGTTGATCATGCCAAGTCTTCCACAAAGTTTGACCCATCGAAGACATTTTTCGTACTGGGTCTTCGGTTTTGAAAAGGGTACAAATTGAACTCCACCAACTAGCCTTTCAGGATACCTGTCGTCACTATTATAAAGTCCGTGACTACACCTCTTAACCATATCTATTGTTAAAGAACCCAAATACGCGATAAAACGCTAACAAAAGCTATACTGGACCATGCAACGTTGTCTGAGGTAACGGCGGATGATTAAAAAGGGGCGTGGTTTATGCAGATCTCTGGCCTCTGATTGGTCAGCGACGCAGATGACGCAATTTCTACGGCGGGGTCAATTGCGCACTCGTTCCACACTCAGTGCACAAGAAAACCTATCTAGCGCAGTGAACGCGCTGCAAATGAATTAGATTTTTTTTCCGTCATTTTGCTGTGTAATTCAGTTAGTGACGGGTGTCACGCCAGCCACACGCTATGATGGAATTACGCTACGCAGCCAGTCATGTCATTGACAGTACGTGCACATGTACTCGGCTTGTAAACACTCCATAATATAAGCGGCGCTAACGCTAATGCTAACAAACTCATAACATGGCGAAACGAGTGGGCAGTGAATGAGATACGTCGACTCCCCAAACCAAAGTAAAAAAGGACTGCGGTACTTTTAAGATGGAATGGCCGTTGGAGTTTGTGCAAATAGACGAACAAACTGAAACTGGATGAGATCTTTTCTTTTTCAACTGAGAAGGGTCTGCACTGCAAAATATGCAGTGAGGGTAAAGTTGCGAATGAGTTTTCTGATGGAAAAAAATGGACGAAATGGAAGCTGGACTACCGCAAGCGTCACATCCAGCAGAAAAATCATTTGAATGCTGTTGGAATTATACAAAGACTCAAGATGGGAAAAGGGATAAGTACATTATTGTGAGAGAGCGCAAACAACCGGGAGAAAAAGAATGAGCTGTCACACACAAAAAAATCTGACCCTGAGCAAGTTAAAGTTCTCATTGACAATATTTTACTTGCCATTAAAATTAATGCCTCAATGCTGTCAGTTCAACAAATCACGTGGCAAATTATGTGAGTATACCAGAAAGCTGGCGAGGCAAAAATGCATTTGAATTTGTGAATTCCATCAATGAGATATGGCAGAATGAGACTATGTATAAGGTTAAAAATGCACCCTGGTGCACCATGATAGTAGATGAGAGCACAGAAATAACAGTCAAATGTAGGGAGGAAAAAGATTTCAGCTATAAAACTGTGTTTGGTGGTATCATACAGCTGACAGCATGCACTGCTCATGATATTGTGCAGGCAATAACTCAGTTTTACTCCAAACATGAACTGGACATGCAGAGAATGGGAATGCTGACCTCTGATGTTGCCTCAGTCATGCTCGGACAACACAACGAAGTTGCAGCTTTGTTGAAGCGCCAAATACCACATCTAACTGAACAACATTGTGTGGCCCACAGAGAAGACTTGGGCATTGATGATGCCTGGAAAGATGTGACTTTGAAGAGAGATGTGGAAACTCTTTTAGAACTGTATATTCCACTTTCTCTCTGTCCACTGTGAGGAAGGGCAAATTGAAGCTCAAACATCAGTTTTGGCAATGGATCAGCACACATTGTTACACTGGCCATTCTCCACCACCAACAGTCTATGGAGGCCATCAACAGTCAATATGCTGACTTCAAGTACATAATGAAACAAAAACTTAAACAGGGGACAATCAGCCCATTCTCAGATATGGTGGCTGCAGAACTTAAATTTGAGGAGCTAAAGGAGATCTCACAGCTTGTGAATATTTGTGCTACATTTCAAGATTCCAGTGCAGATCTTGAAAGAGGATTTAGTTTGATGAATCATATCAAAACAGCATCCATAAATCGTCTTGAGGTGACACATTTGGACCAACTGATGCGCATAAAGTTAATGCAAGCAGCAGACGGAGAAATCAACCTGGACAAAGTGTACAACCATTAGAAAAGTGAGAAGGACAGACATGAGAAATAAGGTAAATTTTAAGTCAGATTTGTGCATATTCTAGTGACATCTGATGAGATGTTTTATTTATGGATGTTAATCATTAAATTCTTTTATGACTAGATAATTTATTGGTAGTAGAAATAAAGTAAACGACACTATCACTAGCTACAGCACACGTCATTGTGGAAAATGTGAATGTTTTAATGTGAGCAAAATGTTATGCCTGAAAGGTTTGTATGTCTCTTTTCTTCCAAGGCAAAACACTCACCCAGGCAAAAACTGGACCTCGCCGACCTAAGCCAAATAGGGACCCTCACACATAACGGACGACAAGTCTCACGAAGAATCCATGTGTTTTATCTTTTTAATTTTAAGTGTCCCAAATTATCCATCCATTTTCTTTGTCGCTTATCCTCACGAGGGTAGCGGGGAGTGCTGGAGCCTATCCCAGCTGTCAACGGGCAGGAGGCAGGGTCCACCCTGAATTGGTTGCAAGCCAATTGCAGGGCACGTGGAGACAGACAACAGTCACACTCACAATCACACCTAGGGGCAATTTAGTGTGTCCAATTAATGTTGCATGTTTTTGGGATGTGGGAGGAAACCGGAGTGCCCGGAGAAAACCCATGCAGACATGAGGAGAACATGCAAACTTCACAAAGATGGGTCCGGGATTGAACCTGGGTCATCAGAACTGTGAGGTCAACGCTTTACCAACTGATCCACCGTGCCGCCGTGTCCCAAATTAGTCATATTAAAAGTAAACTAATGGAAATTGCTACTGTAATTTGATTCTTTTAATAAGGCATGAAACTTTCTACGATCCTAGGTGTGTTATTTGTGTGTGGCCACAGTGAGCATTTCTGATGTTTCTCACAGCGGTCCTCTCTGTGCTCAGGGAGCTTGTCTGTATGTTCAGACATGAAAATTAGAGGTAACACTGGCCCCACTGTTACCTCTTAGTTCACACTTAGTTGGATACATTTCCAAATAGGTGGCCCATACAAGATCTACATGGACCCAATTTTAATTTTAAGTCAAATTTTCATCATATGTAACCTTTAGGTGGCATGATGGATGATTGTTTAGCACAGCTGCCTCAGAGTTCTGTGGACCCGGCTTCAAATTTGGCATGTTGCATGTTCTCTGCCTGCGTGAGTTTTCTCCGCGTACACCGTTTCTTGCCTGCTGGGATGGGCACCAGCACGACCTCGACCCCAGTGAGGACAAGGGATACCGAAGATCAATGAATGTCAACTCCATCCATCCATCCATCCATTTTATGAGCCGCTTATCCTCATTAGGGTCGTGGGAGTGTTGGAGCCTGTCCCAGCTATCATCGGGCAGGAAGGGGGGTACACCCTGAACTGGTTGCCAGCCAATCGCAGGGCACATAGAAACAAACAACCATTTACGTTCACACCTACGGGCAATTTAGAGTGTCCAATGAAGGCATGTTTTTGGGATGTGGGAGGAAACTGGAGTGCCCGGAGAAAACCCACACACACACGGGGAGAACATGCAAACTCCACACAAGCAGGGACGAGATTTAAACCCCGGTCCTCAGAACTGTGAGGCCAATGCTCTAAACAGTTGTGCAGTTGTGTTGCCTTCATGAAGAAGGTTTTTGCTGACTAGACTTGAAAGTGTGTCTGTGTGGGGTATTTGTGTGTGCATGTCTGTGGTGTGTGAATGTGTGTGTATGTCTGCAGCTCACTGCAAGGTGTTTTTCGCAAGTTAGATGTGGCCTGAAGTATCTAGGTTTGGGCAGACAGTGCTGGACAAATAAGATAAATGTAGACACTGGTCACACCCCATTGCCTTCAATGGTAACTACAACCTTCCCAACATGGTCACCACAATTTAAAAGTCACCAGTGCCAAGTGGATTGGAGCAAAGAGCACCCAACGCAGAAGTCAAAGTTGTCGTCAAAACTAATAGGTCACCCACAAAATGGTCAATAAATGAGCAATAATTGATCAATGAAAGTAGTGAGGGGCATTTACATCATTTTAACAGAGTAAATGTCCCGTTTCTTCTCAACAGAAATACTCAAATAAATGTTAAAAACTACTTTGACAAGTACAATTTATGCTACTTGAGTAAATGTAGCAGGTTACTACTTAACTCTGCACACAAAAGTATGGAAAACTGAGATATAGTCATCTTTGATCATAAAGCATAGGTCACAATGCCATTCATTTGTCAATTAAAGACCATGTTTCAAATGTTGATCACTATGCATAATGTACAATATTTGTATTCAAGACTTACTGCTGGCAATGTAAATGCATTTGGCAATGAACTGCTGCTGTTTGCACATTCATCAATAAACATGGGACTAAATCACAAAACACATTTATTTTTAAATCCACCTTGAAAATTTATGACTGTTTTACACTCGAATGTTGAAAGTCAATCTTAATCAGATTTG
Organism: Syngnathoides biaculeatus; assembly: GCF_019802595.1. Lineage (NCBI taxonomy): Eukaryota > Metazoa > Chordata > Actinopteri > Syngnathiformes > Syngnathidae > Syngnathoides > Syngnathoides biaculeatus. Next base: position 22,753,886 of record NC_084651.1, read on the forward strand.
GCGCACACTTTGGCTCTGCTTGCATCAACTCTGTGAATCACAATGTATGATGTTTATAGAGCCAAATTTCTGTTGAACTTCTTCGGCTATAACTTTATGCAAACATAGATGTCACCTCCCACAATAAGGGGAGACACAAGCAGTGTTCCAACAAATTTGTGTTCCAGTCTTTTTGCTCACAGAAAGTTAAACCCTTAGACATAGGCAACCACCCACTAACAGGAAATGTACACTCTTAAGAAATCTAATACATACTGTATTTTCTGGAGGAATATGGAGGTGACCTCTGCAAGCACACATTTCACACGGTAAAACCTGAACATAGGGAAATTCAAACCCTTGAACCTGTTTGGTTTGAGCGTACCATTTTATTTCTTTACTGCATACACAGATGCATAACGTTATGGCGAGAAAAGCATGATTAAACAAACACTCCATAAAAATATTTTATATAGCACATAATACATGTTTTATCTGTATTTAACAATTATTCAAATTAAAAACGGTTATTATATGCAAAAGCTAAACGTGGGGTATAATCACAAGGGGTCTGATTAACTCAGCCCGAGCGAGCAGCCAGACCTAATGTGGTGCCTGAGATGAGATTTACTGTAATTTGGCTCCCCCCTCTTTCGGCAAGTTACATAATCATACAAAAGAAGTCGTACATCGTATTTTTAACCCTGCCTTTGATTTAACTTAGCCGCTCCAGTTATGCTTACAAGGGTCGCAGGAGTACGAGAGGGGAGAACACGCAAAGTACACGCAGGCGGGGCCGGGATTTGAACAACAGACTTCAGAACTGATAAAATTCAGAAAAGATAAAATTTCACCCAACCTTTGGCGCTCTCTTCAGGCCACAGCATCCCAGCATGTGCTAATCTCACCCAAATTATGGCTCTTAAGGGTGAAGAAAAAAGCCTTGAAAATTCAACATTACAACGCACTTCTGTGGCTGCCGAAGGGGGCGTCATAAGTGGCCATAGCCATGCGACGAGCACGTGTCCCGCGACATCCAGTTGGCAACTGAGAGGTTGACGCCACCTCACGCGCTCGTGCCAGGCCTCTGGTCCGAAGATAACTGTCATGATCCTGGATTCCAGCCAGGGCTGGGCGTGGCCGTCTAATCGGAAGGGTCACACCTGCGCCTCATGACCTCCGATTAGACCCAGTACATATAGGACCCGGGGGACGACAGAGACTCTGCTAGATCGTTGCCTCTCATGCCTTGTTCCCGCACTACCGTACTCCTGACGTCTACCTCCCGTGTACCGACCAACGCCTGTCTCCCGACCTACCCCGTAAGCCTGCCGTTACTGATCTTGCTGCTTGTTTGGACTGACTCCCTGGAAACCGACATTGGAACGAATAAAGGCTTATTCCGCACTGCTTACCTCTCACCTGAGTCGTGCATTTGGGTCCACCCCCGAGTCTCGTCCGTGACAATAACGCATGTGGGGCCAGAAAGCGAGACAGTGTAGCCCAAATAACACAAAATACATTCCACTTCAGGGAAGATGTATTTTTTGGTATGTGGATATAGTTTAATGGCTATTTGCACAATATAGTGGCAGAAATGGGTTGAGGTTAAAAGAGATTAGGAAGTGGCTATTCGAGAGAATAGGTGAATGCCCACAGCATGGAATATGTTTGTATAGAGAGGGAGGGAGTGACTCATGATAGAAAGTAGATAACTCAGCCTTCTGACATCAAGGGGCTGTTAGCCCTGTCCCAAAAATCTAGCCAGAAGTAATGAAGAAAAAGTCTGAAACGACAAGATATTTCAATAATTCAGTATGCTATTGTCTTTAAACATTTTCATCAATTACCTTCAAACATCTTTAATGTATTTAGTAGCAAAACAAGAATACACATTTTGGGGGGGACTTTATTCATCATCCTGTACTCCTCCTGTCCACCTCTGATTTGACCCCCATTCGGAGTGTCATCTGCAAACAAGAGGTCAACACTGTACAATAAGCAAAAGGTGTAAAAGATGAACAGGACTGGTAGAGAACACAGTCAGCACCATGTGCCTCTCCTGTGTTGCTAAAGGCAGTGTCTGACATTTTTTTGTGATGTTTTTTAATGAATAGTATCAAGGTATTATTTTAAAGAGACATCGAATAATAATAATTATCAGGCCTTTGCTAACTTTGATTTCAAGGGGATAGCACTCAATTGCCCGGAATATTAGTACGTGTGTCCCCCACTTAGTTTTGGTTGTTCTGAAATGCATGCTGCTTATTTTAAACAAACATTTTCATCAGTCACTTAAGCAAAATTGGACAGAGACAGTGTCAGTACGTGGTCAGAAGACCATTTACGTCATATAATATGACATTACTATTTCAACCAGAGTGCACCTGTCACGGAGCATGAAACAATGAAGCCAGGTAGTTCAACCAAGACAAAAATAGATCTTATGCTTCTGCAGTACATGAATATTGTCACTCGAATTCTCGATGCCTAAATGCAGCACTTAATAACACAAAATACATTACACTTCAGGGAAGATGTATTTTTTTTTTAGCATGTGAACATAGTTTGATGCTATTTGCACAATATAGTGGCAGAAATGGGTTGAGGTTAAAAGGGATTCAAGGGAAAAAAAATTCTTATTTGTGACAAGTTTGTTTATGAATCACTTCAGAAATTCAGCGAGGAAAAAGTAAATCACAGCAGAACATTTTCATAGAGTAATTGAAATATCGATCGGTTTTGAAGGCAAACAAACTCAGCCCCTTCAAAGTTACAAAAAAAAATTATCATCCCCCCTTAGTTTTCTTATAAAGGTTCAATGCTCTTATCAAATTTGTTTTAATAAATAAACATGGCCGGCACGGTGGAGCAGCTGTAAAGCATTGGCTTCACAGTTCTGAGGTCGAGGGTTAGATAACCCACTTGTGTGGCGTTTGTATGTTCTCCCCGTGCTTGCGTGGGTTTTCTCCGGGTACTCCCGTTTCCTCCCACATCCCAAAAATATGCAACATTGATCGGACACTCTAAATTGCCCCTAAGTGTGATTGTGAGTGCGACTGTTATTGAATTGTCTGTCATGTGAACAAGTGGAACAATGCATCATCAAAGGTGAAATTTGTCTATCCAAGTTGGTTGTTCCAACGTGCTGCAAAAGTCTCTGACTGCTAATACAATGATTCTGCCTCTGAACTGTTTCGACAGATGTCTTGCAAACTGCCAAATTCTATGAAACAGCTTTGCTTATGCTGATGAAATGAACATTCAGAATATGGGAAATGCCTCTCATAGACATTCCTCCCATTATCCTGCAAATTTCATGCTTTATGTGCCATTCTTTACATTGTGTGTATGAGATTACAGTATGTAATGTGGACATAATAATGTAGCAGCTTAAATTATTTCACTTTGTATCCAAATAGCCATGCTTCTGTTTAGCTATAGTACACTATTACAAGCACAAACAGATGACTTTAATTTTGGTGAGCAATAGCGGGATGTATTGTGTCCATAAAGGGTCCCAAGATGAAGTTTTGCTAAAAACCTCAATTATAAACTTTTAAAGGGGATGTAAACCCATAATGTGGAAAGATTTTAAATGGAATTTAAATGTCCAAATCTTTTTCATCAGCTGCTGTTTACTTAAATCTACAAAACATCCATCCATCTATTTTCTTAGCCCTGCCTCCTGCCCGTTGACAGCTGGGATAGGCTCCAGCACTCCCGCGACCCTCATGAGGATAAGCAAATGAGAGCGAATAACAAAATGGATGGATGTACAATAGATCTGTCTTTGTGTACTTACTTATTGGGACCGTCATTTTTTGATCTTAATGAAATCATTATCACCTCATCACCACCCCAAAAACATGTTCAATTGCTAATTTAACACATTAAAGAAATCATTAATTTGTTACACTGACAATGATTAAAAAGGTCAGTGTCCTCCATGTCTATCTACACTCCAAAAGCCTTTAGTACTTCCCAGAAGCAAACGAATGTGGTCTAATCCATCCGTCCATTCATTTTCTACACAGCCTATCCTCACTAGGGTTGCAGGTCTGGGAGCTGGAGTAATGCATCCTAGTTCGAATAATGTTCAAAATAACAGCAGTCTTACTTGATCATGCAGATTAATCCACATTTTCAGTATATTTGTTATTGCTAAATATTACCAGTAAGTGCAGTAGATTGTCAGAAAACCAACGAGAGCCAACATTCATGATATACACACTCTTAAGGCTGTGCAATTGGGCAATTTGTTGAAAGGGGTGTGTTAAAAAAAAATAGTTGTCTGGCACTGACTTTACAAACTCAAAACTATTCTGTACAAACATTTTTGTTTCAAGGATTTATCAATCATTTCAATCACTAAACTAATATTTAGTTGCATTACCACAGTTTTTATAACTCTTCACATCTGTGTGACATGGAGTCAACCAACTTGTGGCACCTTCCAACTGTTATTCCACTCCAAGATTCCTTAACGACACTCTACAATTAATTTACATTTCTTGGTGTTGCTTCAGAAACTGCATTTTTGATGTCATCCCACAAGTTCTCAATTGGGTTAAAGTCCAGAGATTGGTCTAGCCACGACGTGACATTAACTTTGTTAGTTTGGAACCAAGTTTTTGCATGTTTACTAGTGTCTTTAGGGTCATTGTCTTATTGAAAAACTTATTTCAAGGGCATGTCCTCTTCAGCATGATGCTACATGACCTCTTCAAGTATTTTGACATATGCAAACCCATCTTTGATCCCTGGATATGCGACATATAGGCTCAACACCATGATTTTGTCCACCTGCCTCGAGATTAATTTGTTATTGATTTATCTTCACAGGTTTTGAGCATTGTTTTGGATTGTCTGTAAAGCTGCTCTCAAAATAACAAAAATGATTGTAAAATACTCTTAATTGTATTGATAGTTACTTAAGCTGTTTCAAAAAATTTAGAAGACCTAATGAGGCTAGCAGGACATGCTTTACCCAGCCGAAGACAGGTAAACAAGTACAGTCATACATTGGGAAGTTGGAAATTGTGATTTTGATTCGTCTCTCAGAAGCGTGCTCTGATTTACATCTCCAGAAAACGCATTCAACCAACCCTGTGTTACCTGATTTAAATCCAATTTTAATGCTTTTCACTCTGGTTTCAACTAATTCCTACCAGTTGACTCTGTACAGCTGGTGACTGTCTGTGGCACTGTAGTACCATGGGCAGATGTCCTGCAGAAGTTCTGTAAGGAACATTTTGCTTGGCTTGGTTCCAGTGTCAATGAACCCAAGGGGAGGTGGAGAGAAAGGAATGGAATGAAATTAGAACTGGAACAAGAGATAACACAAAGGTGTCTGGGCCTATATTTCTTATAATAGAGCTGTTAAAGAGGGTTCTTCAGACCAAGGATTTTCCTAATTTTGCATCATCCACAACACAGTTTGTACCAAATATTGGTCTGAAAAATAACATCTTCCTTGTTTAAATTTTTGAATTGGTCAATGTTTTTTATGGATAATTACCAGATGCAGTTCTGTTTGTGTATAGCTTTCAGAATGTGTTTGCCACATAACACATACTGTTGATTCAGCTGGAGACCCTCGTACACTTGACAGCCAACTGACGCCCTCTGTCACTGGGTGCCTGTGTGCAATCATGACTCAGTAAGGCCCACACCTCAGAGGAGAGCAAATGAGGGGAAAGAAAACACCCATCAGGGACAAGCAGAGCGGAGAGCTAGAGGAGCAGAGGTTAGCTAGACCTCGAGGTCTTGAGAGTTGTGGCACACAGTCATGTTACATCCATCTTGTTCTGAGACCTCCCTGGAGAGTAGAGTATGTGTGAACCCGAGGAACACTACTCCCCAAGGGAACCTTCAATTCTCAAACGCTCCCAATTAATGTTGCTATTCGTCCTAAATACCCCAAACCACTTTTTCTTCACAATGGCAAAACAACAAACGCGTTCTCAAGAAATAAAACACAATATCTTTACCACTATACAGCTCTGTTTTATTGTGAACTTTTCCACTTGAATAAAGATTTAATATGTACATGTTATGCAAATTTTATTTCACAAGACTATGCTGACTGAAGGCACAAATTCCAGAAGACCGTAAAGATGACCAGACAGAAATTCAATGCGATAGTTAGCTAAGTTTCTTCAAATTGCTTTTATGGTTACTATTTTCAAATAATCTTTAGCATTTTAGATATTGGTGACAGGGTGGGGTGAATGGTTACCACCTCTGCCTCAGAGGACCGAGGTTCAAATCCCAGTTCAGCGTGTATGGAGTTTCTCCCTGGAGTATTCTCCCTGTTCCTAGATGGTTTATCTTTTGGCACTTAGTTTTTTTCCCCACATCCCAAAAGTATGCAGTAATTGGAGACTTAAAATTGCTCATAGGTATGTAAGTGGGAATGGTTGTTTGTTTCTATGTGACCTACAATTTTCTGGTAACCACTTCAGGGTGTACCCCCCTTCCCATCCTGCCCAAAGATAGCTTTGATAGGCTCGATCACTCCTGCGACCATTGTAAGGATAAGCAGTTTAGAAAACGTCTGGATGCATTTAAGATATTGGGTTTTTCAGTTAATCATGAAATGCTTCATGAAGCTAAATGCTAAAGCTCATGCTACAGTTTTCTAATCATTGAAAAATATAGTTACCATAACTTTCACAACCCTACCGCATCTCATGTTTAGCCTTTGCCAAACAGCATAAGGCAACCCTAGACTAAAGCCCACCTTTAAACCTCTTCCTCTAAATGTCCATCTCAAATGTCATTTAGATTAGCTCAAATGGCAATGTCAATTTCATTAATAATGCTAAATCAACATTGAGGCCTAAAACAGAATTGTTTTCATAGTCCCAGATCTGAAGTTACAAAATATGAAGTCTTACTTTCTTGCTCACTTCACAAAAAATGAGATGGTCCACCATCCGTAACGCGGTTATTCAGCTATTATGATGAAAACTGAGCAATTGGGGTGATAAATTCACTGGGTAGGTTTGAGTACTTAATTTAATGATGCCAAACAATTTCATATCGTGTTGCAACAAGACAAGTGAAAATTTGTTCAACTCCTGTGGTGTTCAATATAAATTATCTGACAGGTGATAAATGAAGTCCTATCCTGCTGCCATGGGTCGATAAGGACCATCAATTATTATATAGAGACAGATAATCGCCGAAAATACTAGAATGTGGCTTTATACATTTTGACCTCCCCAAAATTGTCATGGGTTCTGCATTTACAGTAAAGAAAATAAGCATTTGAACACCCTTGCTATATTGCAAGTTCTCCCACTTGGAAATCATGGAGGGGTCTGAAATTTTCATCGTAGGTGCATGTCCACTGTGAGAGAGATAATCTAAATAGAACAATCCAGAAATCACAATGTATGATTTTTTAATGATTTGTTTGTGTGATACAGCTGCAAATAAGTATTTGAACACCTGTCTATCAGATAGAATTCTGACTCAGAAAGACATGTTAGTCCACCTTTAAAGGTCCACCTCCACTCCATGTATTATCCTGAATCAGATGCGGCTGTGTGAGATCGTTCGCTGCATAAAGACACCTGTCCACCCCATACAAAATCACTAAGACTCAAACTTGTAACATGGCTAAGACAAAAGAGCTGTCCAAAGACACCAGAGACAAAATTGTACAATTCCACATGGCTGGAAAGGGCTATGGAGAAATTGTCAAGCAGTTTGGTGAAAAAAGGTCCACTGTTGGAGCAATCATTAGAAAATTGAAGAAGCTAAGCATGACGGTCAATCTCAATCGGAGTGGAGCCCCATGCAAGATATCACCTCGTGTGGTCTCAATAATTCTTTGAAAGGTGAGGAATTAGCCCAGGATTGCAGAACTAGAACACTGTTACCAAGGTGACTGTTGGTAATACACTAGGACGTCATGATTTAAAATCATGCATGGCACGGAAGGTTCCCCTGCTTAAACCAGGACATGTCTTAAATTTGCCAATGACCATTTGGATGATACAGAGGAGTCATGGAAGAATATTTTGTGGTCAGATGAGACCAAAAGGGAACTTTTTGGTCATAATTCTCCTAACCGTGTTTGGAGGAAGACGAAAGATGAGTTCCATCCCATCCCTACTGTGAAGCATGGGGGTGGTAGCATCATGCCTTGGGGGTGTTTTTCTGCACATGGGACCAGACGATTGCACTGTATTAAGGAGAGGATGACCGCGACCATGTATTGTGAGATTTTGGGGAACAACCTCTTTCCCTCAATCAGAGCATTGAAGATGGGTCGTGGCTGGGTCTTTCAACATGACAATGACCAGAAGTACACAGCCAGGAAAACCAAGGAGTGGCTGCGTAAGAAGCATATCAAGGTTCTGGCGTGGTCTAGCCAGTCTCCAGACCTAAACCCAATAGAAAATCTTTGGAGGGATACTGAAACTCTGTGTTTCTCAGCGACAGCTCAGAAACCTGTCTGATCTAGGGAAGACCTTAGTATACAGTATTGCAAAAACAATCAAAAACAAGGCAGAGGTTATATGAATAAAAAGTACATTTTATGTTATTGTAAACCTCTGTCACATGAAATATTATCTACAAAGAATAAGAATATTAAGGAAGAGTTTATTTATTTTCATAATTCCTAATGATTTGTAAATGTTCTGAAGTAACCTTTAGATTGAACTGTGTAAGGGATATATGGATCAATGGACAGAATTATAATTGTTGACACTTTGTGTCTGAATTGAATTTCAATTTAAATGCATTCGAGGTAAGGAAATAAAGTCACAGAATAATTTTTCATACAAGAACTAAATAAATAACATATACATACACGTGCGCATGCACACACATGCTCACACGGATTGAGGAAACTTGATAGAATGGACTAATAAGAGGTGTCTGATTTCACTGATTGTCCATTGAATCGAAGCACTTAATAGAGGCCTTATGCACCCATATTAATATTAGTGTATAATCCAACATTTTTTGATAGATAGATAGATAGATAGATAGATATAGATAGATAGATAGATAGATAGATAGATAGATAGATAGATAGATAGATAGATAGATAGATAGATAGATAGATAGATAGATAGATAGATAGATAGATAGATAGATAGATAGATAGATAGATAGATAGATAGATAGATAGATAAAAACTAAAATGCTGAATACTGACTTTCATGTATTAATCCAGTCAATTTTGTTGCAATACATTTTATATGGAAAATTCCATTTGTACTTACAAATCTGTAGTTTTACCTCATTTAGGAATGCTCCGAAAATGACCTTCACTCTTTTTTTTTCTTTTTTAATGGGAGACGCATGAACAACCCTTGTTGCCCACAGCCAACTTAAACAGTTGCAGTCTTTGCTGCGGCAAAGCAGCAACGGAACTTTATGTGGGGAGGCTGCACCACATGAGTAGCTTTCACCAATTCGAGAGTGCTCTCGATTCCTTTTTGGTGGGTGAATGCATCTGATTGGAGGGCAGAGGCAGATAAAGCCAGGTTCAAAGATCACCACCTTATTTTTGACCATGAAATCTCCAAGAAAATGTTTTAATTTAAAACCTCAGAGGTCCTTGGTACTTTTGCTGGGAATGGTAGTAGTTAAACTGGAGGTTTCTGTGGTGAGTGACATGTGCTTTCCTTATTTCCTCCAAGTTTTCTTCTTTGATGCGGCTAAAGAAAAGAGACGTTTCTCTATGAAGGCCATGATGCGGATGAATGGGTATGAATTAGGGGTAGTTTAAAAAAGGAACTTCTTAACTGTACTGTTTGGGAGAAGGATAGACTCAAATTAAGGTGTGCCAACAAGCTTCTTGAGGCAACTCTGAGAATGAGATGTATAAAATAAACCAAAGCAGGCATTTTTATAGAGCACATCGAGAGGGATGCATCAACAAGCATGAAAAATCTGACATGGGAGAGCATTAGCGCTGACTCTGAGATGACCTCTGCTGCAAACAAATGGCAATTACTCTACAAAAATGGGAAAGGAGTCTGCCCTGTGAGCCTTTCCTAGAAGTTTATGATCATTAGGTTCAGAGTTCTCGTGCACTGTCTCACAATTGTGTTTTTTTTCCAAGTTCATGCAATTTGAGTGTAATATCTAATATAAGGTAGAAACATGCGAGACAGCATACTCATTTTAAACCTGGCTGCTTTCTTTTTCCTGTTCATTGATTCAGATTCTGTACTATTCACTGGAAAGCCAGGGAGTAATTGAGTAAAATATTTTTGAAACCAAAGTAGTGTAGTATCTCCCTTTCCTCAACAGAGCTTGGTGCTGTTACATAATTCCCATATCCATGATTGAATCTTACTGAAACACTTATACATACTTTTTTTCCAGTAGCTGTAAATATTTCTTTTCTCATTCCCAAATTAATTAAATACAGACAATTGCCAAAACACAAGATATCTCAATTTCAAAATACTGTAAAGCAGCTGTAAAATTATTATTCGATGAAAATAAACACATAAATAAACTACAGTGCCGTCAAAAAAATATTGCCCCACTTTGTGATTTCTGTTTTTTTTTTTGCATATTACACACAAAAGTTTAAAATCCTTAAACCAATTTTACTATCACTCAGAGACAAGCCAAGGAAATTAAAAATTCAGTTTGCAAATGATAATTCAATGAATGAAGGGGAAAACAATCCAAACCATTCTGACCCTCTGTGAAAAAATAATTGCCCACTGAACCAAATAACGTGACCCACCCTTGCCAGCAATAACTGAAATCAAGCGTTTGCAAAAATGAGTGATGAGTCTTTCACATCACTCTGGAGCTATTTTGTTTAACTCTTCTTTGCAGAATTGTTTCAACTCCGCCATATTGGAAGGTATTCTTGCCTGAACTGCCCATTTAATGTCACACCACAGCATCTCAATTAGATTTAAATCCGGACTTTGACATGGCCATGCCAAAATCTTAATTAATTATTTTTTTTTAGCCATTCAGACCTGTCACCTTATCATCATGGAGGGGTCTCAATGGTCCTGTTGGAGGTCTTTCAGGATTATGGGTGTCACGTCCCATCGGAACGGGAGTAGGGCCCAAATGCAGGACTCGGACAATGCAAGGTAGTTCAGGGAGAAACGTTTATTATATGCCGAGGTCGGGGATTGAGCGACACAATCGCCATCGCCACCTCCTGGACAGCAACGTGAGAAGGCGGCGACACCATCACCGCCTCCTCCTGGACAGGAACGTGACAAGGCGGCGCCAGTGCCACCCCCTCCTGGACAGGAACGTGAGAAGGTGGTGGCACCATCGCCACCTCCTGGACGGGAACATATGGATGTGCCCGTCGCCTTCGGAGCAGGAACAGGGGACGACCGCGGACCGGTTGCCGACAGAGCAAAAACGGGGAGCGACCGTGGACCGGTCGCCACTGGTACTCCAGGGCACGGACTAGAAGCGGCTGTGGAGGCGTCGCCACCTCCTGGACAGCAACGTGAGGCGGCATTGGGTCGGTCCCCACTGCCACGTGAGCTTGCAGTGCATTCGTTGAAACAGCAACGTGGGCATGGCGAATCCGTTTCCAGGGCAATGTGAACGAGAGTCGGCAGAGAGTCAGTCGAAACTGACACGTGCGCGTGTCTCGGGAGCAGGTCAGTTCCAACAGCCGCGTGAGCTCTGCTCGAAACAGCCAAAACCTCGACGTGGGAATGCCGAGGAGGCGGGTCAGTTTCCACAGCTACGTGCGCTTGGCGAGGTGGCAAGTCCATTCCCACTGCGACGTGCACTTGGCATGGTGGCGAGTCCGTTCCCACTGCAGCGTGCGCTTGGCGAGGGGGCGGGTCGGTGTCCATGGCAACGTGAACGAGAGTAGGCAGAGAGTCAGTCGAAACTGACACGTGGGCATGTCTCGGGAGCGGGTCAGTTCCAACTGTCACGTGAACCTGCGTCAGCAGCGAGTCCGTCGCAGTTGTGACGTCAGCGTAGCTCGGCTGGTTCGCCAATCCTTGCCGGACCTGGGCTGTGAGAGCCGCCAATTTGGCGCTCTGCCGCTCTATCTCTGCCCGCATTTCGCGGCGGAATGCCTCGTGATTTGGCGGCTCCTCCTCCCTCTGGGCTGGAAGCTTCACCACCAGCTGCGGGTCTGCCGGTTTCGCCGTTGCCGGCGAGGAGTGGGAGGACGGTGTCTTAGTTGCCGCGCAGCGAGAGGCACAAGGGAGCGCCCGGCCGGGGCGTCTCCTCTGGCCGCCACGTGGAGGTCCCGGGTAGATGGCGAAGCGGATCCCCTCATACGGATTGGTGTACTTGGACGAAGACGCTCAGTTGCTGGAAACGTGGGGAGGTGAAACAAACTGACTGGGATGAAAGATCGGACGAGCAGATTCATAATCGGAATAATCGGAGTCGTACTCCGGCAGCCGGTCATACAAATCACGGTCCTCCTCATATTCCGAAAAGTCAGAGTCCAGAAGAATATGAGAAGCCAGATGGGTCGTGTTCGGGACGTATTCATACCTCGCTGGCGGAGCGTAAGACACGGAAGAGGAGGACGTCAAGGAGCCTACCCGGATCGGACAGGCTTGGTCCTCCGGCAGACGGTCTACCTTGCGTCGATCCCGGCAACGCCGGGTCTTTCCTGCTGGGTCCTGTTGTGGCCAGTTCGTTCTGTCACGAACGGGAGTAGGACCCAAATGCAGGACTCCGACGATGCAAGGTACTTCAGGGAGAAACGTTTATTATATGCTGAGGTCGGGGATCGAGGAGGCAGTCAGGTGCAGCAGCAGTAGTTGGGACGTCGGGTGAAGAGAGCAGGTGAGCGGGCAGGCAGGAGTCGGTACACAGGAGAACGATCAATGCAGGCAGAAGTATCAAAGGAGTCAGGCTTACAAGGTTGGTCGGAGAACAGGCGAAGGTCGGTACACAAGGGTTGTCGATCAGGGATACCGGAGCACTCGAACAGGACAAGAAGCTCAACGAACTGGCCTGGACCAGTCGTTATCGGGGTCATATAAATATGCCGGATAATCAGCCTGCATGAGGCGCAGCTGTGCGCCTCCCAATCAGCGCAACCGCACTGGCACCTGCACAGCCTGGGCTGGAGCGGCAGGATCATGACAATGGGGTACCAAACATCGTGATACGGGTTGTTCAGTCCGTGTCAAAGTTTGTTATCCATTGCTGGCAGTAAGTTGGATTCATTTACGGTGAGAGTTGGACTCTGCTAAGGCTAACCTTTGTCACCGATTCTGTTCATAACATTTATGGACAGAATTTCTACACAGAGGAGGTTTGGTGGCGTCAATATTGCATCTTTATGTTTAGCAGATGGTGTGATTCTGTTGACTCCATCAAGCCGTGTGCTCCAACTTATACTTGAACGGTGTGGAGCAGCTTGTATGAGAATCACCACCTCCAAATCTGACACCATGGTCCTTAGTCGCAAAAGGGTGGCATGCCATCGCCAAGTCAGGGATGAGATACTGCCCCATGTGGAGGAATTCCATTATCGTGGGGTCTTGTTCACGAGTGAAAGAAGAATGAAATGTGAGATTGACGGGCGGATCAGTGCAGCATATGCATTGACGCGGAATTTGTATCGGTCCATTGTGGCAAAGAAGGAGCGAAGTCGAAAGGGAAAGCTCTGAATTTATTGGTCGATCTATGTTCCTAACCTAAGTAATGTTCAAAATAATACGAGTCCACTGTGACTAACCAGATTAATCCACATTTTCAGTATATCATTTATTGCAACATATAAAACAGTAAGTGCAAAAGATTCTCAGAAAGCCAACAAAACCCAGCATTCATCATATACTGTAATTTCCGGACTATAAACTGTGACTTTTATCACACACTTTCAACCCTTAAATAATCCTTTTATATATATAATTATAACCCTTTTTTTTTTTTTTATTACACGCTTATGCAATGATGTGGCTAATTTATGTATTTGTTCCAATGGCCGCCAGGGGCACTCGAGCAGAAAAGATAAGAGTGAGAGAGCTGGAATATATGTGTCGAGGAAGACGCAATTTTAATGTAACTTCACGCTTTGTGCACAAATGAAATTAGCATGACCCTCATCATGGGAAATGCAAGAAGAAATGCATATATCGCAGCTTCCAAGTTAAAAGTAATCGAGCTGGCCGATAAAAAAAGGAAACAGAGCTGCTGGAAGTAAACTTGGCATAAATGAATCGATGGTGAGACAAAGGAAACGGTAGCGGGAAGAACTGGAGCAATATAAAATGCCCTTTTTCCAGGATGGGTCGCAGGGGAAGTAGCTTCAGCAGGGATGCCCAGACTTCCATTTCCCCAGCCACTTCTTCAAGCTTGTCCGGAGGGATCCTGAGGCGTTCCCAAGCCAGCCGAGAGACATCGTCTCTCCAGCATGTCCTCGGTCCTCCTCGGGGTCTCTTTCTGGTGAGACATGCCCGGAATATCTCACCAGGGGGACATCCAGGAGGCATCGGAATCAGATGCCCCAGCCACCTCATCTGGCTCCTCTCAATGCGGAGGAGTAGTGGTTTGACACTGAGCTCCTCCCGGATGATCGAGCTTCTCACCCTACCTCACCCGAGAGCCCAGACATCCTGTGGAGGAAACTCATTTCGGCCGCTTGTATCTGGGATCTTGTTCTTTCAGTCACAACCCACAGCTCATGCCCATAGGTGAGGGTAGGAACGGAGATTGACTGGTAAATTGCGAGCTTCGCCTTTCGACTTAGCTCCCTCTTTACCACAATGGATCAATACAAAGTCCGCATCACTGCAGACACTGCACCGTTCCGTCTGTCGATCTCCCGCTCCATTCTTCCCTCACTTGTGAACAAGACCCCAAGATTCTTAAACTCCTCCACTTGGGGAAGGATCTCATCCACGACCTGGAGAGGGCACGCCACCCTTTTCTGACTGAGGACCATAGTCTAAATTTTGGAGGTGGAGGTCTCATCCCATCCGCTTCACATTCGGCTGTGAATCACTCCAGTGAGAGCTGGAGACCACGGCTTGATGAAGCCAACAGAACCACATCATCTGCAAAGAGCAGAGATGCGATGCTGAGGCCAGAAATCCGGACACCGTCTATGCCTCGGCTGCGCCTAGAAATTCTGTCCATAAAAGTTATGAACAAAATCGGTGACAAAGGGCAACCTTGGCAGAGTCCAACTCTCACTGGAAACGAGTCCGACTTATTGCCGACAATGCGGACCAAATTCTGACAGCGGTTGTACGGGGACCAAACAGCTCGTATCAGGGGGTTTGGTACCCCATACTCCCGAAGAACCTCCAGGACTCTCCGAGGGACACGGTCGAATGCCTTCTCTAAGTTCACAAAACACATATGGACTGGTTGGGCGAACTCCCATCTTCCCGACGGAC
The DNA here is from genome assembly GCF_019802595.1 of Syngnathoides biaculeatus. Taxonomy (NCBI): domain Eukaryota; kingdom Metazoa; phylum Chordata; class Actinopteri; order Syngnathiformes; family Syngnathidae; genus Syngnathoides; species Syngnathoides biaculeatus. The sequence continues at coordinate 22,769,218 of NC_084651.1, forward strand.
CCTCCTCTCCAGTACCCCTGAGTAGACCTTACCAGGGAAGCTGAGGAGTGTGATCTCTCTATAGTTGGAACACACCCTCCGGTCCCCCTTCTTGAAAAGTGGGCCCACCACCCCAGTCTGCCAATCCAGAGGCACATTGCCCAATGTCCACGTGATGTTGCAGAGGCGTGTCAACCAACATCCAGAGCCTTTAGGCGAATCTCATCCACCCCCGGGGCCTTGCCACCAAGGAGCTTTTTAACCACCTCGGTGACCTCAACCCCAGAGATCGGAGAGCCCGTCCCAGAGCACCCAGACTCAGCTTCCTCGTGGGAAGGAGTGTTGGTGGAATTGATACAATTGGCCAAAATGAGTTTCTCATCTGGGAGGGGATCAGAGTAGACCCATTGCTCCTCTACATTGAGAGGAGCCAGATGAAGTGGCTGGGGCATCTGATTCAGACGCCTCACGGACGCCACCCTGGTGAGATTTTCTGGGCACATTCCATGAGAAAAAGTCCCTGAGGACGACCCAGGAAACACTGGAGAGATTAAGTTTCTTGGCTGGCCTTTGAAATGCCTCGGGATTGACCCATATGGGCTGGATGAAGTGGCTTGGGAAAGGAAAGTCTGAGACTCCCCGCTAAAGCTACTGGCCCCGCGACCCGACCTCAGATAAGTGATAGAAAATGGATGGACAATAATAATTATCCGACCATCCATTATCCATTATCTGACCCAATTATCCTCACAAGGGTTGCAGGATAGCTGGAGCCTATCCAAGCTATCATTGTAGAGGAGGCAGGGTACACCCTGAACTTGTTGACACCCATTTCCAGGGCGCATACAGTGAAGAAAATAAATATTTGAACACCCTGCTCAATTGCAAGTTGTCCCACTTAGAAAATCATGGAGGGGTCTGAAATTTTCATCGTAGGTGCCTGTCCACTGTGAGAGAGATAATCTAAAAAAAAAAAAAAAATCCAGAAATCACAATGTATGATTTTTTTCAACAATTTATTTGTGTGATACAGCTGCAAATAAGCAGTTTAACACCTGAGAAAACCAACGTTTATATTTGGTACAGTAGGCTTGTTTGCAATTACAGACGACAAACGTTTCTTGGAGTTTTTCACCAGGTTTGCACACACAGAAGGAGGGATTTTTGCCCACTCCTCCACACAGGTCTTCCCTAGATCAGACAGCTTTCTGAGCTGTCGCTGAGAAACACGGAGTTTCAGATCCCTCCAAAGATTTTCTATTGGGTTTAAGTCTGGAGACTGGCTAGACCACGCCAGAACCTTGATATGCTTCTTACGCAGCCACTCCTTGGTTTTCCTGGCTGTGTACTTCTGGTCATTGTCATGTTGAAAGACCCAGCCACGATCCATCTTCAATGCACTGACTGAGGGAAAGAGGTTGTTCCCCAAAATCTAACAATACATGGCCGCAGTCATCCTCTCCTTAATACAGTGCAGTCGTCCTGCCCCTTGTGCAGAGAAACAGGCCCAAAGCATGATGCTACCACCGCCATGCTTCACAGTGGGGATTGTGTTCTTGGAAGTCATCATTTGTCTTCCCCCAAACACCAAGTAGAATTATGACCAAAAAGATCCATTTTAGTCTCATCTGACCACAAAATTTCTCCCATGACTCCTCTGTATCATCCAAATGGTCATTGGCAACCTTAAGACGGACTTTGACGTGTGCTGGTTTCAGTAGGAGAACCTTCCCTGCCATGCATGATTTTAAACCATGACGTCTTAGTGTATTACCAACAGTCACCTTGGAAACGATGGTCCCAGTTCTTTTCAGGTCATTGACCAAGTCCTGTCGTGTAGTCCTTGGGTGATTCCTCACCTTTCTAAGGGAGAACATATGTATGTATGTATGTATGTATTTATTTACTTATTTATTTTAATTCCAGAAAATGTCATAATTTATAGCTTAACATTGTTTCTTTATTTGCCCTTCCCAGTCTAGTTTATTGCTGTTGAAAAGAAGTAAGAACATAGACGGTAACAATCAGACTCTAGAGATAATTATCAATGCCGCCGAGCCCACTCTTGAGGACATGGACACTGAAAGTAATTAGAAGGCATGTCAAATCCTGTCGAACTCATCCCACCCTCGTCAACACGTTTTCCTGGTGCTTTTCCTCTTGTTTGTGCTATTAAACACTGCACACCGAAACCACTAGACATTTCAACTACTTCTTTCCCCTTGCTATTAATTATTTAACAGACTGGTATGAACACCATGTTATCTTACTATAATTTTGCACACTTCTGTTGTATCAGTTTCCTAGAATGGGGGGGGAACAATTCAGATTTTACTTTTCAATCAATGTTTTCCTACCATAAATATTTGAGGGGGAAAAAATATGTTGTGCAACTACCTTACAGAGAGTTATGTGGTGAACATTTTTATTACATTTAAATCGACAACATGGTTCCGTTCCCTGAAAAAGCTCTGTCATAAAATTTCATAAAATCCCTTGGTAAAATTAATGTCTTGAAATTTTCCATTCCCTCTCCCTTTTATATTCTCTTTATACTTCATATCTTCATTTGTTCCCTGCTCACACAGGCTAGATTATGAGTCGACATTTTTATGAGGCCAAATTCACTTCAGCACCACTAACAACGCATCACTGCTGTTTCTCGACAATATTGCCTGTAAAAAAAAAAAAGAAAAAACAAACTCTAACAAGACAAATAACTCAGTGAATAGATAGTTTGTTCCTAATACTGCTGCCTTCAAGAGTGTGCAATATGATGTTGGAGTTTTCAGACACTAGCACACAACATGATAATAATGATAACCATATTCAGATCTAGAAAAAAAGAGGGGAGTTGGGAGACAAAACAGTTATTACAAATAAATAGGCACAACTGGACTTTATGTCTGCAGCCTTCAGTGAAATTAATACCTTGAAAAGATTGATATGCTTCCAGTTTGCAAATGAGGAGAGGACAGTATTTGTTATGCAATGTGTCATCTTGGATATCATCTTAGAACAAGGCAAAATGGAGGGGCAATAAAAATAAAATTTTAAAAAAAGTTAATTTAGTAGTGGCTGTCTCATCCTGTATGTTTGAAATTTAACTGAAGAAAAAATGTTTAGTGTATTTTGTTAACATGAAAAATCATCCCAGTCATGATTTCAAATTCAACAATATATTTTTATACCATTATTTACTCTCAAAAACGTGAAAAAAACAAGAGGGTATTAAGCATCTTTAAATTTTATGATCATGATTTTCAGTGGAACTCTTTATTGCTCGTGGGTGTTATTGCCGTATGGTTGTTTGTTTCTATGTGCCCTGTGATCGGCTGGCAACCAGTTCAGGGTGTACCCCGCCTCCTGCCCGGAGATAGCTGGGATAGGTTCCAGCACTTTGGCAATTCCTGTGAAGATAAGGGGCTCAGAAAATGAACAGATGGATAGTTTTTTGTGGGAAAAGGGTAAGTTGAACCGTCCAGCTGATGGTCACATTCTGCCTCAAGTAGAGGAGTTTAAGTATCTCACTGCCTTGTTTATAAGAAAAGGAAGGATGGAACACAAGACAAATTTATGGATTGGTTTGGCCTCCCTAGTAATGTAATCAATGGACTGATCTACATTCCCACCCTCATTTATAGTCACAAGACTTTATTAGTGACCAAAAGGGAAAGATTCTAGATAATAGTGGCTAAAATAAGTTTCCTCCACAGGTAGGTAAACTTGTTCATGTGAGAGAAAATCAGAAAAGAGCCCCGGCTCTTCCATATTAACAAGCCGATTGAGGTGGTTCTTTCTTGGAGGAGGCCCTAAGGCAGACTTAGGTTTTGTTTGTCATGGGACTGTGTGTCACAGCTTGCATAGAAACTCTTTGTTCCCCATGGTCAAGCTAGAGGAGGTGACCAAAGACAAGAAAGCCTGGACATCTCTTCTAATGAAAATTGACCTATGGAAAGATGATTAACATGAGAAACGTTTATATTAACACCACATACTGCAGCATTATGAAAATAACTCATCTTCTATTTACTGCCAATAGGGCTCTGGCCAACTGTCCGTTCAATGTGAACAGGAACTAATGGAATTTGGAAGTGAAGTTGGGGGAGTGAAAGGAATAAAATTCATGTTACTTTGTGGTATTCAATCTCAGTACAATCAAAGAAGAAGCTTAGGTGTCTTTCCCAAGTCAAATATATAGCCTATGCAGTTGATCTAGGACTGGGGCCAGAGTTCTCTTTATCACTGGCCCTGATGATTATGTTTCAAGACAGAATTTATGTGCAGCAAAGAATAGAGGAGGCCCAGTTTATCGGCCTGAGGAAAAGGGTTGATCATAGCCTCTGGGTTTGTACTGAAAGAGTTTCATTTTTTGGAGGGACTTGTTCATGAGTGAGGAGTTGCAAGCGAACATCCACTGTGATACCAAAGGCTGTACTGGATTGCCTTGACGAAGAGTGAGCTGATCCAAAAAGCACTTTCTCAATTGATTGATTCCTACTCTGACCTGTGGCCATCAGCTTTAGGTAGCAACTGGAAGAACAGGCACGTGATGACAAGCAGTAAAAATATCAACCCTCAGTGATAGTGGGATCATTTGTTCATTTGAGTCAGAGTACAGCCACAATTCCTAAGCTAGTGTTCTATTTTCTCTACAAGTTGAACCAGGGGGAGAAGACCAACGACATGCTGGAGTTTTTTTAGCTCCACAATCCTGGTGTGGATAACCGGTGGAAACTAGACACTTGGATCAGTTAAAAATTCTACACACCAATACAATTCAGCATTGTCCTTCCTTTGACACATCGTGATCAAATAAAGCACATTTCTATCTGTCTTAAAGAGAGGATGGGTGAGAGTAACAACAGAAGCTGGTAATCTTGGGATATCGGTTTATAGCAATTTGTTCCCATAATATTTGTCACAATATCATGATGCTCATTTCAATTTGATCAAAAGTACACAGTAAAATGATGTGAGTGAGATACAAATGGCATTAGATAAGTTAGTCGCATGGTCATCTCTAGTGAATTTTGAATTTGAGAGAGCGAAACAAGCAGAGAATCACCAAATTGTTCTCCAAAAAGTTGTCCAAATACTTTAACTTGGTTGTTTAAACCTGTAGTTAATACATATATCTTTTTTTTCTTTCCAACCAGAGTTGGCAACTGAAAACCAGACTCCAGCGACACCTCTGGAGAAACACTTGTCATTGTGAAACTATTAGCAACAAATAGCACCCAACAACAGAGTAGCATATTACTGGAGCACCAATAGGAGAGTAGCAAGTACTAACTGCTCTACTTCGAGAAGGCCAAGCTGAGGTGTCTAGAATGAAAGTGTGTCCAGTATTCCTCCCTGATGAGGGGTTCTAAAAAAGTCCAACCATAACATGGGCAAAGCTGGCACATGCAGGAACGACAATCCCTTTACAACTGGTATTGACATGCTACAATTGGAGATGCTAGAACCAGAGAGGTCTGGGTATAGAGCTCGTGCACCTATGTCATAAAATCACGTGACATCGCCATTTTGCCGGTGTAACAAAGCATTGTTGAAAGTTAATTCCATTGAGACGAAACAAAAATATGTCTTATAGCATGACATCCAGAGTTTTGTCTGATACCGTTAAACATTTAGAAGGTGATAATAAATGAAGGTACGTGGAAAAATGAGGGACACTTGGCATAAGGGACCCATATTTAATGCCGAAGTCGATGTTTTAGCTGATAAGAAATTGAACTGTTAATTCGCTTCCACTTATCTTGGACAACTGGATATACATATATCTGTATCTGGTGAATATGTCGTTGAGATTTACATGGACAGGTTCAAAAGCATAGAAATGTCTGGACGCATACAAATACTTTGTTGCTGGATCTTGTCATGAACCTGCCGCTACAGCCTGGGCTGTCCGCGGTTGCTCTGATTGGGAGGTGCACACCTGCGCCTCATGCAGCCTGATTATGCTGTGTATTTATATGACCCCGATGACAACTGGCCGGCGCCAGTTCTATGATCTTCATGTCCCGTTCGTGTGCTCCGGTATCCCTGATCGAACCTGTGTGTACCGACCTTTGTCCGTTCTCCGACCAACCTTGTAAGCCTGACTCCTTTGATACTTCTGCCTGCGTTGATTGTTCTCCCGTGTACCGACTCCTGCCTGCCCGCTCACCTACTCTCTTCGCCCGACGTCCCAACTACCGCTGCTGCACCGGACTGCTTGCTCGATCCCCGACCTCGGCATATAATAAACGTGTCTCTTCTTGAACTACCTTGCGTCTTCCGAGTTCCTGTATTTGGGTCCTACCCCCGATCCGTTGGGATGTGACAGATCTGTTCTCAATCAAGATTAAGTCCCACATAGTGATGGACCCACTCAGATTTTTCCAATACGAATAGCAATATTTAAATAAATGAACCCTGGTTTTACACAAATTTGCATTCATTAACTATGATTGGGAAAACATTTTTTAGGACAGGGAGTCATCTCCTCCATACACGGAAGCGTATTATGGCCACATGTTAACCTCTGTAAACCTCTCTGCGACAGACGGTTTATTTATTTATTCAAATGAGTCAATTTGGCATTATAAATACTTATTGGTAATTTGATATTAAGAAGAATAATTCCTACCTGAAATGAAGTGATTGCGACACAGGTGTGTGTATTTGGTTGGGCACCATCCATCACGTTTAATTGCCAAAATCCATCGATTTTTACTGGTCTTTTCAGCTGGTATTCTTTAGAATGATCTCTTTGAAGATCTGAATCGTCTGTTGTGACAACCAACAGCACAACAGGTCTATGACATTGTGAATATTCTAATCCAGTTCAATATCTCCCACAATGTCGAACAGCTCTGTTTGACTGGCAATATGGCGCCATGAAAACGGTGAAGTCACGTGTACGAGCTCTATAGACTGGATGGATTCTTTGTGGCCATTGAATTGTTTAACTCATGTATTGTATTTATAAATAAACTAATCAATTCAAACAGGATACCTGATGACATATTTACACATACAGAACAAGTATTGCAATTTGTCTTCCTTTGGTAATTGTTTATGTTACGATCACGAGTCAGATTTGCTGGAAGCTAAACCTGTCATTTTTTCTGGCACAATCTCTGCAACACTCTACAAAGATTAAGCAAGCTAAATTAAAATTAAAAGGGATCTCCTCTCAAAGGTCGCCTTGTACAAATAAAAAATAAAAATGAAAACTGTCATCCTTTAATAAAGTGGCCTCATCAAGTACAGCAAGTAAATATATAGAAAGAACTGGGATTGGTGCCACCAAACTTTATTCACCCCTGCCAGCAAGTAATAATGAACTGGCATTACCATGGATGAATGTGAATGAAAACAGTAGAACTATCCCACCACTCCACCCTATCCAGATGAGCTCTGATCACGAATTAATATTGGATTTTTTTTTAAATTGAATCCTGTGGTTTGATGTATCGTGTCGTTATAAATGTGTTTTATTTGATGATTTCATTTCACTTTTTTGGATTTCCATTGGCTTTGGCTCCCCATTTTGTTAATCTCTCTGGAATCCAGATCCACCATTGTTATTTTTACACTGCAGAACACAATTGACCCCTCCATACAGGGCACTTAACCACGCCTCCTGAAGTGATGTCACGCCACGTGCGCTGACGTAAGACAAACAATTAGTAAAAATGGCAAATACAATGCAATACAATACATTCTTAACTGAGACAGACGCCATGCTTCTGATTTCATTCAAATCAATGATATATTATAGATTCTAAATACAATACATTCTTAACTGAGAGAGACGCCATGCTTCTGATTTCATTCAATCATTCACACGTAGTAATGTTATGCTCGCGAAGAACATCTCATTCATTTATACGAGACGTGTATTAAAAATCAAATATAGGGCATATCTTCGTGCAAACACAGTCTGGTTAAGCTTCGGCCGCGAGCCGGCAAGAAAGCGACACGTTTGTGCAGTCCGATCATTGCTAAATATCGCTCAACAAAGAATAAGTGTGTCAATCGTTCACACGTAGCAATGTTTTGCTAGCGAAGAATGTCCCATTCATTTATACGAGACGTGTATTGAAAATCCAATACAGGGCATATCTTCATGCAAACACAGTCTGGTTAAGCTTCGACTGCGAGCCGGCAACAAAGCAACACGTTTGTTCCCTCTAAGGTGCCCCACTGCGCAATTGCGCACCTGTCGCACACTCTCAGCGCACATGAAAACCGATCCAGCGCAGTGAACCACAGCCTGTTTTATTTATTTATTTATTTTTAACAGAAGCTTCCATAGTCTATAACAACAAGCTGCTGCTCAGCCTACTTCTACTTCCTAGTTTACCCGACACCGCCCCCCTCTGCTCTCAAAGGTGTACACTCATAATTACCAACAGAACACACCCCGCAACTTTTTATCTGCGGGCATGGCTGCGGGCATTTTTTAAATGTGAGTGACTAATAACAGTACAATACCTACTGTAGTTCTAATTAATGATATTTCCAGATATAGTGTAGATGGAAAAAAAATGTAAAATTGTGAGTGGTCATTTAATGACATAATTTTTTAAATTATTTTTTAGAAAACATACATTTTTATATCATCATACAATTTAGAATTACAGTAATTCATTGAGTGGCACGGTGGAGCAGCTGTAAAGCGTTGGCCTCACACTTTTGAGGTCCGGGGTTCACTCCTGGCCCTGCCTGTTTGGAGTTTACATGTTCTCCCCGTGCCTGTGTTTTTTTTTTTCTCCAGGCACTCCAGTAGTCTCCCACATCCCCAAACCATGCATCAATTGGAAACTCTAAGGTTCTCTTAGGTGTGACTGTGAATGCGATACATTTTTTTATATGTGCCCTACAATTGGATATCAACCAATTGAGGGGGTACCCTGCCACCTGCTCAAAGATAGCTGTGATAGGCTCCAGTACTCCCTTGAGTGGATAAGTAGCTCAGAAAATGGATGGATGGGATCGTGTTACTGGTCTATAAATCACTAAATCAGGGGTCTCAAACTCAATTTACCTTGGAGCCGCAGAGTCTGACAGAGGGTGGGCCTCAGCCTCGGTGCACAAGCATGTGTGTGCAATTTAAATAAGAAATGTAAAGAATCCAATCTTCTCAAATGTCCTTTTTATTTATTTTTTACACAAAGAAAACAAACCAGGATGCTGGTGTAAACAAGTTGTGTACAAAACTACGAATACAACTCTCCATAGCACCACTTCTGTAATTTTTACACACTGAAAAGTGCATCTCTGCTTGCATGGAGCCTGGTTGATGTCATGCCCCCGAGAGCCATACACCCCACCGTGCGTGGTTGGTTCATCAGATCTGCACGCAACACTATGAAAATGCCATTCATATAAAACTTGAGGGCTGCACTAATATTAAACTTACATCGTAAAGTGGCCACAAAATATCATCTTGGGGGCCGCAAATGGCCCACGGGCAACTAGTTTGAGACACCTGCATTCAACGTTGTAAGTCGTAAATCTATGAAAGAAATGCGCTCATTGAATATAAACCCAGAGGGCTCTGAAATCCACAGATTTGGGTCAAATTGTGGAACACAGAGTCCAAAGTAAACATGGTGAAGCAGAATTTGTCAGGGACGGCAATGCCATATGAGCAAATTCTATTTGAACGCAAGGAGCATTACGGAGGGACACACACAAAAGAAAAAGGAACTCATCACCGGAGAGCATGGAAAAAACTGGTAGAAAATATCTCCTTAAAGTAACTAAGTTCAGACGTAAGACAAACGTTGGCGGCGAACACGAGGCAAAGACGGGTGAATATTCTGACGCCCACCATCGCTCATCCTGACACTGCAACACAAAGATGAACAATTTAAAAACAGTGCCGTGATAGTACAGCTCTGTTACAGGTGCAGTTGTTGTTAAACTGCTCTATAAATAAAAATGAGTTAACTTGAGTTGATATAGTTACACACTGGACTGTATGCCAGACAGTCGAGATAAGAAGAGTTCAGATCCAAAAGCAGATATATCCATTTTTGTTGTTTCCGTAGATTATTTGATTTATATATTATATAAACAGACAGAAAATCATGTATGCTCACATTCACTCTGACACTGAACCCACACGTCCTGCACCGTTAGGCAACTGTACCAGCGCAACCATCAGTGATGCCTTCAATGTCTTCTGAGGTCATTTACTGCAACTGAAATCATGAATCATGATGAGCCATCCATTGTGAGAGAGAACCACATCGGCTTGACAAAAGCTCAACACAAAGGCTGCATGAGTTGCGGTAGTTTCCATAACGACCTTTCAAGTAACTCAGTGATCAGCTGTACATCACACCGAAGATGGATCATCAAAAACCGTTATGTATGTCAAACACACCAGGTGACTTTCCGATTAGCCCCCATGAAAGATCCTCGTGTGGATTTACAGCGACGCGGCAACTACATCTGTGAAAACACACGTGAGTGGCAATCCTGGGAGGTGTCAGGCGAGCACAATGGGAGGGAACCAGGCCTCCATGTGTGTAAAAACACAAGGAACAGGATGTCTTCGGCCCGTGTAGCCAATGGATTTTGCTGGTCAGACAGACGAATAGCCTCTTAAAAAACCCAAATGTTTGAGCCACAGCTATAGTATTCTTTTCTGTACAAACTAATCAATCCTGCATCAATGATTTGGGTGGAGTGGCCATGTGTTGCTGTTGAAAAAGCTCCAAATTGCAGTTCCATTCCAAAACCTAAGAAATGCTGTGGCTATTTTTTATGGGCAAGAATGCAATGTCTATGTTTCATATGATCAGCTTTTGAGCAGCATTTTCACACTCCTGAATCATGGAGCTAGGTTTCATTTCGCTTTTCAAAAACATGTTTTTTTTAATGTTTAACATACTTTTGCCAACTCTGACAGTTCACGTCATATTTTCAACAGGTCGCAAAATAAGTCTTCAATATGAGGAAAAAAAATCAACATTTTAAGGGCAGTGTTGAACTGTGTAGACTTCTTTCATTTCTTTAATTTTCATTTATTGTGACTTTATTGTACCACTCATCATTCATTGATTCATCTTCAGTTCCACTCATTCTCACAAATGTCACGAGAGTGTTGGAGCCAGCCCTGCTATCTTCGAGCAGGAGGCAGGCTACTCTCATCTGGTTACCAGCCAGTCGCAGGGCACATAGAAATGAACAACTAACCAAACTCACAGTCACAGCTAAGGGCAATTTAGAATCTCCAATGAATGCAGGTTTTTCACAGCAGCGGACAGGAAAGCTCTGCGAAGAGTGGTCAACAGTGCCCAGAAGATCACTGGCTGCTCTCTGCCCTCCCTTGAGGACATTGACAACTCCCCCTATCAGAGCAGAGCCACTAATATTGTAAAGGACTCTTCATATCCTGGTCATCACTTGTTTAACCTGTTGCTCTCTGGCAGGCGGTACAGGTCCCACAAAACACGGATAACCAGATTCAAGGACAGCTTTTTCCCCAGAGCCATCATCTCCTTGAACTCAAACCAGTGAAATAACAGTACTGTAATGGAATATTATGCAACTGCACTTTTGTGCATTTATCTATTTTAGCAACAACTGTGCCTTGATGTTTTATCTATTCTGTTTTACCTAAGATGTTCTTTGATTTTTATTCTATTTTATTTCACCTTGCACCTTGTGGAGAAGCACTCATTATTTCATTGTATGCACATTAACGTATGACATTAAAGGCTTTTGATTTGATTTGGTTTGCTTTTGGGATGTGGGAAGTAACCGGAATGCCTGGAGAAAATTCACACAGACACGTTATTATTTTAATAAATAAATGAAAAATTGGTTGTTGATTCCAATGTTGTTAATTTACTCTGTCCTTGACCTTCCGGTCACTGTCTAATTAAATGAGCCATCTATATATAGGTTTCACATTTTTAAAAATCTGCATTATTAAAATATTAAGTTGATGTGTATTAACAGTTGTTTTATTTCTCATAGAACGCTTTTGTATACCTTCATCAATAAATCCAATACCAGTCTTTTAAAGCGGCCAGCGAACATGTTCTCCTTATAGATATACAAACAGTGAGTGCTAATGTATATCATTAGACTTTTCTTCTTAAATGGGTAACCAGAGCCACAAAGATATGACAGGTGAAAATGTTTTTTGCCCATTATTTTTTACCCCTAATGCGTTGACTGCTTGGATCCGAGTGTTAAGATGAATAGAAACAGCGCATTCACTCTGTTATGGGTTGACGCGGAGGTGTCACGTGACCTCCTGATGAGGAATACAGTGCTGTTCAAAATTCGGAACCGGCAGTGTTGAAGACTGGCTGGGAGGGACTTTGAGGACGCTGAAGGCGGTTGCAGTGTTCTGCTGGTAGCACTTCTGACAAAACTTTTTGGAGGAGGATTTGCTGACTTCAAAAGTGTGTCATTAAATGGTGAGGGTTAGCGCGCTGGAAAGTTTGTCCAGACTTGTGGAGCTCGTCGTGGGAAGTTGTTATATTTACGCATGGCGCAGCACAGCAGAACATTCGGAGTTGGACATTGCAAGAATGTTCAGAAACTTTGTGTCAAGTCCCTCATTGGTCACGATGCCTTTTTGCCTTTGTAAAATAAACAACAACACGTAATTTACTTCTTGGTGACATGACGACGTGTGATCTGGACCGCGGCTTTGCAGGCTGGACTTGAAATTGAGCCCATGTGAAATGGTTTGGACTCGAACTCCAAACTGGGAGGACAACACTTGACAGATGATCGTAAGAACAAGCGTAGTCCATCATGAAGATTCTGACTTTACTGTGCGCCGTGGTCGGGCTTTGGAGGTCCAGCGTGGCCAACAGAAACTGTCCGGACCTGATCGTGGACAGCTGTCAGTGCTTAGCCGAGAGGTCCAAAGAGCTGAGCAGGCAGCACGTCCGTGTCAAAGTGGTGTGTGATGATGTGGATCTATTGGAGACACTGCACCCCAATTTTTTACCCAACAGAACTTTCTCACTGTAAGTATATGAGAAATTTATGTAAGTGCAAGTGAGGTTCATGGTTCATGAAAAACAAGCAGTTAAAAATGGTACATAAAGGGTAAAGTATCTTAAAAAAAAACAAAAAAAAACTTCAATAACAAAGTCATTGACATTTATGGCAACCACAACTGCTGAGATTTGTTTTGTACTTACAAGTATTTCTTTTAAGAGGAGATCAGTACAATACATTGGACAATTGTTCTGTCAACTCTTGTAGTTCTGTTTTTTTTTTCACTAAAGAAAAACTTGAAACATTTAGTTGAATTACTCAATTAAAAAAAAATGACATTGCCCAATATTTTCCCCCCAGTGGAGTACAAGTCAGTGAAGATATATAAATTAAATAGCATATACATCATTTCAACACTCACTTCTCCTGTTTGCTGTTCCATTTTTCAAATAAACGTACAAATCATTCTTTCCTTCCATGCTATTTTAAGATGACATCAATTATCAACCTTATGTTTTAATCTCTTAATCCACCCGACCATGAAATTAGCAAACAAAATGACAACGACTCTAATAACAACAACCTCCAGCGGCCTCTGTCAGTTGCCTTTGACTAAAATATGCCCTATTATCTGCATCATACTCAAAGTTATTTAAATATGGATGTTGCACTTGATTGCAACTCTGAGAAGCCTTCCTTAATATTCCGGTGTGCTCGCCTGTTGATGAAATAGCACTTCATACACTTGGGGTTGGGAGTTGGGGGTTGAAGGGGTCTGATAATCTTCCTTGCCTATCTTCAGGTGCACTGACTGACTGCTCCACTAATAGACTAAACTTGAAGTGTGCCTTCAGAGTGTGAAAGCAAATATTAAATGTAAAGGCTATTGACAAATTACAGCCAAGCCCTCGTTCTGAACTGGGAGCTCAGTTGATTAACGGTAGCACTTTGGTACACTGTAATTTATTTAGTTTGGAGTTTTCTTTTATGCAGTCAAGAGGGGCTTTCGTTTCTTAAAGAGTGGATGGAATGGTTAAAGGCCCGTGTTGTCTATTTTGCATTTGTCAAAGTGGTGCTTTTTGCAGCTACCAGGTACTGAAGAAATTGGATTTTTAAAGTGATGCATCTTGATAAATACAGGAAGCAATAAATAAATAATACATTTGGAGATTTGGAGGTAACTTCTCTGCACATTGACATTTTTCACATTGAGAAATTTTGATGGTTTTGCGTCATAATTTAGCATTATTCATTGGTGAAATGTTCTGGCTGGGCAGGAAGCAGTTTTTCTGCATTAGGAAATGTGACCTTTGTCGGGCTAAAGTGGCCTCCTCGCTCACTCTTTTGTTTAGATGTGCTGTTCAAATAAACACATATATACAAGGAAGTCTGCACATACCAATGTCTACTGTAGGCAACCCTGTAACATAGATCTCATGTCTGCCCAAATGTTCTCGTCATTTTTACCTGGTCTTAATAACTAACATGGACAAGTAACAATAATTTTTCTGTTTTATATACCTGGTCTGAAATGTGTCCTGTGCCCACTCCAAGTGGCCCCTAGACTTATTTGGTAAAATTTATAAATATTTTTCCTCTACTGCAACAAAGCAGTTATTGGTTGTAATAACACCATTGTCATTTAGAGAGCAGACAGCGATCGCTTACTATAGCACCAGATCCTGATTCCATTAAACATGTATTAACTCAGATTAAGCACACAATTTATTTCCACCGCACAAGCTCCTTTACCTTAACTATGGATGTATATCTGAAAGGTGGCCCAGGTTGCTGTAAGACCAGTAAACAGATCAGTTCTTACACAAGATGAGTGACTCTTTTGGAATGACTCCAGCTGGTGTGGTTAGCTACAAATGTTTTGAAAATCCCCCCCATGAGACATTCCATTAAATAAAAGCTAATTTGCATGTAGTGCAGTGCTGAATTTCACCAGAATCATTTTTGTTTGTGCACTTTGTCAAAAAGACAAGGAATTTGTCTTAGGGAGTTGGAGCCGCTCTAATACAACAACAGACAATCAATTGACAGAGAATAATTTTGAGACATAAAGACAAAAAAACAAAACAAACAGACAATGAGTAATAAAAGGTTGCTGGTAATGTGATATGCTGGGAGACAGTGATAAAAATGTCTTCTCACAAGTAGAGGAGTTTGAGTTTAATTCATCCAACCACCATTATCTACACTGCTTATCCCCAATAGGGGACGCTATCCCAGCTCACTGCAGGCTGGAAGCGGGGTGTACATTTATTTGAGATGTGGGAGAAAACTGGGATGCCCGGCGAAAACCCATGGAGGTACGGGGAGAACATCCAAACTACAGAAAGGCGAGCCAGGATTTGAACCACTGTCTTCAGAACTGTCAGGCAGATACAGAACTGTCAGGCAGATATGATGACCAGCTGTCCACCATTCCATCAACAGTTTAATTTAATTTAATTTAATCTAATTTCATGGAAGTTTCTTATCCCTGATCTACGTTATTGTAAACCAGATCCCCCACAATTTTTACTAAATGGTTTTGTGGTCAGTGCATCTAAGGCATGCAAATGAACAGTTAGAGCAGAAAGTCTCCAATTGCTGGAGCGGCAAATTGCTACAGAGCTGAAGCTTTGTTTATTCATTGTTTATGTTTTTGGACCTGACAGCTTTTCCCGTGGCCCTAATGGGAGGGCACACTGCTTGTCCACAGGAGGAAGAACAACAGGTTTTGCAAGAGACAATAGGATTGAGTGAAAATGAATGTTTGGACAGCGATTGGCAGACAAAGAGTCACTGGAGACACCTATCAACTGTCTTAATAGAATCCAGGGACACTCAAATCAGAAACTGTCTGGCAAAAAAGGTTACAATAGTTGAGCCTCATGCCCTAATGCAGCCCTATGGGGGCACAAACCAGTGCAATCTGTAGGCCGGTCCCAAGCCCGGATAAATGCAGAGGGTTGCGTCAGGAAGGGCATCCGGCGTAAAAACAGTGCCAAACAAATATGAGCGTTCATCTAAAGAATCCCATACCGGATCGGTCGTGGCCTGGGTTAACAACGCCCGGCCCCGGCACTGCTAACCTACAGGGCGTCGGTGGAAATTCAGCTACTGTGGGTCGAAGACAAAGAAGAGGAGGAAACCGGATCCAGCGTCAGAAGAAAAAGAGGAATGCACAGAGCCTGCAACTGAGTGTAGGGACTTTGAATGTTGGGACTATGACAGGAAAAGCTCAGGAGTTGGTTGATGATGATGATTAGGAGAAAGGTTGATATTCTGTGCATCCAAGAGAGCAGGTGGAAAGGTAGTTAGGCTAGAAGTTTGGGAGCAGGGTTTAAATTATTCTACCACGGAGTAGATGGGAAGAGAAATGGAGTAGGGGTTATTTTAAAGGAAGAGCTGGCTAAGAATGTCTTGGAGGTGAAAAGAGTATCAGATCGAGTGATGAGACGAAAATTTGAAATTGAGGGTGTTATGTATAATGTGGTTAGCGGCTATGCCCCACAGGTAGGATGTGACCTAGAGTTGAAAGAGAAATTCTGGAAGGAACTAGATGAAGTAGTTCTGAGCATGCCAGACAACGAGAGAGTTGTGATTGGTGCAGATTGTAATGGACATATTGGTAAAGGAAACAGGGGCGATGAAGAAGTGATGGGTAAGTACGGCATCCAGGAAAGGAACTTTGAAGGGCAGATGGTGGTGGACTTTGCAAAAAGGACGGAGATGGCTGTAGTGAACACTTATTTCCAGAAGAGGGAGGAACATATAGTGACCTACAAGAGCGGAGGTAGAACCACGCAGGTAGATTATATTTTGTGCAGACGATGTAATCTGAAGGAGGTTACTGACTGTAAAGTAGTGGTAGGGGAGAGTGTAGCTCGACAGCATAGGATGGTAGTATGTAGGATGATTCTGGTGGTGGGTAGGAAGATTAAGAAGACAAAGGTAGAGCAGAGAACCATGTGGTGGAAGCTGAGAAAGGAAGAATGTTGTGCGGCCTTCCGGAAAGAGGTGAGACAGGCTCTCGATGGACAACCGAAGCTCCCGGAAGACTGGACGACGACAGCCAAGGTGATCAGAGAGACAGGCAGGCGAGTACTTGGTGTGTCATCTGGTAGGAAAGGGGAGAAGGAGACTTGGTGGTGGAACCCCAAAATACAGGGAGTCATACAAGGAAAGAGATTAGTGAAGAAGAAGTGGGATACTGAGAGGACTGAGGAGAGGCGAAAGGAGTACATCGAGATGCGACGTAGGGCAAAGGTAGAGGTGGCAAAGGCTAAACAAGAGGCATATGAAGACATGTACACCAGGTTGGACACGAAAGAAGGAGAAAAGGATCTCTACAGGTTGGCTAGACAGAGGGATAGAGATGGGAAGGATGTGCAGAAGGTTAGGGCGATTAAGGATAGAGATGGAAATGTGTTGACTGGTGCCGGTAGTGTGCTAAATAGATGGAAAGAATACTTTGAGAAGATGATGAATGAAGAAAATGAGAGAGAAGGAAGAGTTGAAGAGGCAAGAGTGAAGGACCAGGAAGTGGAAATGATTACTAAGGGGGAAGTCAGAAAGGCACTACAAAGGATGAAAAATGGAAAGGCAGTTGGTCCTGATGACATACCGGTAGAGGTATGGAAGCAATTTGGAGAGATGGCTGTGGAGTTTTTGACCAACTTATTCAACAGAATACTAGCATGCGAAAAGATGCCTGAAGAATGGAGGAAAAGTGTTCTAGTTCCCATTTTTAAGAACAAAGGGGATGTTCAGAGCTGTGGGAACTATAGAGGAATAAAGTTGATGAGCCACACAATGAAGTTATGGGAAAGAGTAGTGGAGGCTAGACTCAGGACAGAAGTAAGTATCTGCGAGCAACAGTATGGTTTCATGCCTAGAAAGAGTACCACAGATGCATTATTTGCCTTGAGGATGCTCGTGGAAAAGTACAGAGAAGGTCAGAAGGAGCTACATTCTGTCTTTGTGGATCTAGAGAAAGCCTATGACAGAGTACCAAGAGAGGAACTGTGGTACTGCATGCGTAAGTCTGGTGTGGCAGAGAAGTATGTTAAAATAGTACAGGACATGTATGATGGCAGCAGAACAATGGTGAGGTGTGCCTTAGGTGTGACAAAGGAATTTAAGGTGGAGGTGGGACTGCATCAGGGATCAGCTCTGAGCCCCTTCCTGTTTGCAGTGGTAATGGATAGGCTGACAGATGAGGTTAGACTGGAATCCCCTTGGACCATGATGTTCGCAGATGATATTGTCATATGCAGTGAAAGCAGGGAGCATGCAGAGGAACAATTGGAAAGATGGAGACATGCACTGGAAAGGAGAGGAATGAAAATTAGCCGAAGTAAAACAGAATATATGTGCGTGAATGAGAAAAGTAGAGGGGGAAGAGTGAGGCTACAGGGAGAAGAGATAGCGAGGGTGGATGACTTCAAATACTTGGGGTCAACAATACAGAGCAATGGAGAGTGTGGTCAGGAAGTGAAGAAACGGGTCCAAGCAGGTTGGAACAGCTGGCGAAAGGTGTCTGATGTGTTATGTGACAGAAGAGTGTCTGCTAGGATGAAGGGCAAAGTTTACAAAACAGTGGTGAGGCCGGCCATGATGTACGGATTAGAGACGTGGCACTGAAGAAACAACAGGAAGCTGAACTGGAGGTGGCAGAAATGAAGATGTTGAGGTTCTCGCTCGGGGTGACCAGGATGGATAGGATTAGAAATGAGCTCATTAGAGGGACAGCCAAAGCTGGATGTTTTGCTGACAAGATTCGAGAGAGCAGACTTCGATGGTTTGGACATGTTCAGAGGCGAGAGAGTGAGTATATTGGTAGAAGGATGCTGAGGATGGAGCTTCCAGGCAAAAGAGCGAGAGGAAGACCAAAGAGAAGGTTTATGGATGTGGTGAGGGAAGACATGAGGGCAGTTGGGGTTAGAGAGGAAGATGCAGGAGATAGGCTAAGATGGCAAAAGATGACACGCTGTGGCGACCCCTAACGGGACAAGCCGAAAGGAAAAGAAGAAGAAGAAGAAGTTGAGCCTCATGCCCGTTTAAGATTGTACGGCTGCTATAAGTACTGTAGATTGGTTTTTGCCACTCAAGTGTAGCTCATTCTTTCGCAGCATCTAAGGCTCTTCCATGAACAAATCAGCCGGCAAAGAGGTAGACACTGAGCTCTGCAAATCATTTTACAGTCTCATTTGTTTTAGTTGAATTTTACTATCCTTTTTTTTTATTTTGTGTAATTAAGAGGTCACTGTTACGATAGTGTTAGAATCACACAGGTCCCCCCGGAATTTCCATCACACCATTAGGTACACTAGGAAAGCTACACACTCACCTAAATGAGATTCTATGCAAGAGTTATAACAGGCTGTCCCCAAAAATTGAAGTACAATATGTCTGAATGACTACATGTCCTCCAGTAAATGAATATACATGGGATTCATAATGAAAGTTCATTCATCAAAAATCCAAAACACAGTCAGACATATTTTGCAATTGATTTCACTGGGACTAATTAGACTTCTCCTGGATTTTAATCACATAGAACAGTGATTCCCAAATATTACATTTATAAAATCTCGCGGCCCACCACCACCAAACAAAAATGTTGTCATGAGCCAGCAGCACGGGGTGGACCAAAATGCAGGACTCCGAGCCACGGGCATAATATGAGTAGATTTATTCCAGAAGGAGGTCAAACATGAAGAGGGAGTCCAAACAGGTGGGAAGCACAAAAACTCTAGGCAACAGGCAAGATCCAAAAATGACTATAAGACAAACTAAGAAACATGGACAAGACGTGGTCAAACTAAAGAGGCACAGGCTCGCTGTGACAAAGGATTGCTCTACACTAAAGTTGCGGCTTACGCACATTAGCGGAGTATCCCAGGATGCAGTAAAGCAGGGGTGTCAAAATAATTTTTCTTGCGGGCTACATTGTTGTTCCGGTTTCCCTCAGAGGGCCGTTATAAGTGTGGAACAAAAATATTTAAACATCTCATCATATTTACATTGTCAATTTATGAACTAGTTTTGGAATCAGAAATCAAGGGTAATGTGTTTTTCAACTACTCACATTTGGTAACACAAAAATCCATATTTCAACTTTATCATTTATGATGTATGACAATTTGAAATATTGGTACAGATATTTACAAGAATCATGGAAATTGACTCTCTAGATTTGGCTTCGTGGGTCACATAAAATCATGTGGCAGGCCAGATCTGGCCCCCGGGCTTTGAGTTTGACACCTGTGCAGTAAAGCATACGTAATGAACTGCCAAATGGCAATGACCCATTCACCACTTAAGTGCTTCATCAATTAGTGTCAAAAATGCAACAGATCTGTGTGACAGTTGTCAGAGGTGGCACCACCCAGGCAGTGGCCCGGCCACGCCGCTCACAGGAAACGCCGAGCATGGCAGTGGCTAAGCCATGCCCCCACTGTCATAACCAGAACGCTAGGGCGGACCCAAATGCACGACTCGGTAGACAGGGAGGCAGTTAAAGGAAGATCTTTATCCGTTCCAAAGTCGTATGGCGGAGAGTCAGTCAGAGAGAGCAGCAGTATCAAGAGTGTCAAGTTTACGGGGTTGGTCGGAGGACAGGCGGAGGTCGGTACATAAGGGTTCAGGATCAGGAATGAGGAAGTGCGGGAACGAGGCATGGGTAGCAACGATCTGGCCAGACGCAGGTGTGCAGAGGACCTGTACCGCCAGGGGTGGGATCGGCAGGACCATGACACCCACCAAATGTCACAAAAAGTGGATACACAAGTCAATTATAATCTTTCTGCCATCAAATAGAAGATTGTGTATTTGTTCTGTCTGTCTTTATATGGCACTGCCATTGAGAGATGAACAAATATATATTATTTATAGATTGTATATAAATAATATATTGACCAAGGAAGTGAAATTTGATAATTTCCCGCGGCTCACAAGAGCTCTCATGGTACACCAATAAACACACAAAAAAACCTTCCAATAAATGAAAATATTTAAAAACAAAACCAAATCACTTACTTAAACACAGAGAAATTAATTATAAAATCTAAACTCGAACACACTACTCGACTATAACTTTTCCATCGATAGCACTGGTACACCCAACTTTCTCACTTGGTCGCCAAAAATAATGGTACAGCATATGTGAAAACACTGTGGTCATTGTTTGGACTAAGTGTTGTGAAGAGGGCATCAAAAGATGCAAAAGATGCAGGGAGGGTTAATAATTTACTGTAATAATAATTTTCCTTACTCAAAACATTTTTTTTAAAGTGGGAGTGACATCCCTATAAACATTCTAAAATAGATATTGTAATGAAAAATACATATAACAGTATTCACTTCAATGTCTGTAGGGGAAAAAAAAAGTGAGCGGAGAGCGCGTCATCCGTGCACAAAGTTGCGCAATTGAGTGTCCCTCGACATCTAAGTGGTCGCCATATTAGTCGCGTCCTCCGTCCTTGACGTCATTGTCACTTCCGCCGTTGAAAACGTGCAGTGTTTCCTACTGTGGAAGCCGAACAACAGAGATATTCACATTTTTCCAACGCCCCTTCTGAAACCGAAGCTCCTTTCGAAAAGGACAACACCACACAACCGAGTGAAGTTACCGGGGCAATATTACACTATTGTTTCGGGCCCTCAGGGCAATATTAAACTATTGTTTCGAGCCATATTCAGACGATATCCGATCACGGCCAAACCGCATCCCATCCGATCCACTTCCGCGGCGGAGATGAGCCATCGCGGCTCATCGCAGCCGGTCGGTGTGGCTTATGACAGAGCTGAGCGGTGCTGCTTTAGTCACAGTTGAGCCAGGGCTCTTTATGCGCGCACGCGACTGAGTAACGCATTCTCAGCTGGGTTTTTCAGAGCCGCCCCCGTCGCAAAACCCGACGCGCAGCCTTCACAAAAGCTGTGACTGCCAAACGGGGCGCCCGGTGGCAGAGTTTCGGCGCAGGTTGTGGCATATAAGGAGGAGGTGGAGCCTAGCTATGTTGCTTTTAGGGGTATGTTCAAAGTTGCCGCAGTACGCGATGAACACTATCGAGATATTGTTGGCTGGGCGACGCGCACATCGACACATTTCATACGCAGATCTTTTGTTATGTTATGAGAGAGACCGATTACGTGGTCCGCCCCAAACTATTATTTTTTTAGCAGCTGTATGCATACATCAACACATTTCATATGCGGATCTTTTGCTACGTTATGTGAGAGACCGATTACGTGGTCCGCCCCAAACTATTATTTTTTTTTTTTGAGCTGTATACAGACCTACCTGTTATTTGGAACCCACGAAGCTCTCGTCCTCTGCAATCCATTTTTCACAATGAACAGGGTCTTTTTCAAACTTATGAAGGGTAATTCCATTCTCCCGAGTGTTCAAGCAATGTCCAGCAATGCAATGAGCTGGCATTTTGGCTAACACGAAGGAACAACGAGCTACCTTCCCGGAGGTAAAACTAATGGAATCAAACGAGTCCACGAGGGGGCGGCGCTGTCCTTTACGTCACTACCTGCTTCTTCTCGAAAACAAATCCCTGAGAAGATTTTCATGGCAGGAGTTACAAAAAGGTGTATAGGTCAAAATCACGTTTTGTGGTGAAAAAACACATGGGACCATATTGGCTATGGGTTTTTCATTAATAATATACCAAAAATCATCAGTTTGACGACACTTGACCTTTAAGTTGTGTGGATTTTAAGAGCCAAACAGTTCTGTATTCCCTGCTCTTAATGTCTGCCGTTGCAACTGCCCTGCCAAGTTGCAAAGCTCTAACTATGAGATGAGCTGCAGAAGGCCTGACCTTTTCACCTTCTGAATCTCAACAATGAAGATTAATGTGCATTTGCACATCAACATAGTTATACAGAAGCTTCATGTGAAAAACAAGAACAAGGAAAGTTACTTACTCTGAGCGGATCTCATTCATGCTTGTCCTCATGTAGCTTTGCCGCTTTGAGAAATGTTGTAAACACGTTTATCATGTTGAAATGTACTGTGAAATTACTATTTATTGCATTTATGATGACTTGACTTTTTAATGCCACTCTTTTGTGGTATGAGAACATTGCTCACTTTGTTTCATTTCTACAAAGAGGGAAATGCAGTCGCTGCTAGATGAGCAGGCTTACAAGACAATAAAGAAAATATTCATTGTCTACCGGTGCAGAAACTTACATAGTTCTCAGAATATATTTCCATGAAAGATCGCTTCTGTTTTCCCTAAATGAATTTCTAAATGTGTTTTGTATTACCGCCAGTTTTTACACCTTACTAGTTTTTACAGAACAAAATGTGCGCATTCACAAAGAAAAACTATCATTTGTTGTTAAAAGGGTATTCACTTCAATGGGACAGTGCTGCCGGGAAATTCAATGTACTGATGCACTGCACTTTCCGTGTTAGTGAAAGTGATTTTTGTCTGGATTTGCGTATCTTCTTTGACGTAACCACATTAAGCTCTTCCAAAGCCTACTTCAGTACTGTTTGAGATGGAGAAGAAAGCTTTTGATCCAGATCTTTGGGTTTAGCATTAAGTCGTCTGCTGTGTGGGTCCTTGTCGTCAGTGCAGTATTGGGCTGAAGCTTTTTGTGAAGCACTAGAAGAACATAAGGCTTAGGCTCTGAGTGACAGCATTAGAATCCAGTGCAGTAAAACAGTTTGTGGAATTTAAAGTGGACGTATCATGTAAAAATTACTTTGTATCCAAATATTTTGGTCTGTGGAGTGCCTGGCCAGTGTCCTAGTATGAAATCAAACAATTTCAGTGGTACCTTGCCTTGTTCCATGGCTAAGCTTGGAAATCAATTTACTCATAGGTCAAGTACATTTTCTCCAGTAAATTCAATTGAAATACAATTAATCCTATCCAACACTGAAAGAAAAAAGTACATTTTAATAAACAACCTCACAGTATTGTAGGGAAACAGAACAAAACAAAAGACATAAAGACATGAACTAGTTTTATGAGATGTAATTACTGGATTATTGTAGTATTCGCGTGTTTGATGTATGTCTTAAAGGGTTGTGACCTAGTGAGTGAGGGAAGGAGCTGGAGTCAGGTGGTGGGTTAGTTCAGTGCGAGCTTGTGTTTGTGAGTTGTGGCAACTCCTTTCGAGTGTTCTCATTTTGTATTTGAGTCTTGAAGTGTCCAGTTCAATAAACAGTTGAAAGCGGATTGGGGACCGTGGCTCTCTTGGCTCACATGATAGGGCTTTGCAGTACTTTAATGTCTATATTTTTAGCCCCACTTCAATCAAAAATCAACCAAGTCATGTCTCGCAACTTGACAAATTTCCAAGTTGGGGAACTCTTAAAGGGGAAATCCACTGGTTTGAATTAACAATGTATCCAACAGGTCATGTAATATGTACTCTATTTTGACCATGTGATATTAAATCCTCGTTCATTTAATATTGTTTTGAGACGATTTTTATCGACAATTACGAATTTTCAGGGGCACTACCATTTTCGCGAGACACACGACCTACGTTTGTAGATGTGACGTGTATTGTGCCGCAATAAAGGCTCGATTACATGGGATACCATTTATGCCCAGCACTAATTTCTCGGATTTATCCTCATCTGATGAAGAAATAGCAGTATCAGTTGATTGGGAAAATGGAGGAATACTGCCATACACAGCCGCGAGCACCACAGCTGTGAGCAGCTCCCATGTAATCGAGCCTTTGTTGCGGCACGCTACACGTCACATCCGCGCATGTAGGTCATGTGACTCGCAAAAATGGCAGCACCCCTGAAAAAAGTAATTGTCGATAAAAATCTTCTCAAAACACGATTAAATAAGAGAGGATTTAACATCACATTGTCAAAATAGACTACATATTACATGACCTATTGGATACACTGTTAATGCAAACCAGTGGATTTACCCTTTAAGTCCACGGCAATTCCTATACAGTGTTTCGCCGATTAACACGGGGGTCGCATTTCTAAAAATACATGCATTAAGTAAAATCTGTGTAGCGTTTGTTGATTTAATTTTTCCACTTTTTATGTTTTTAAGCAGTGTCTAAAAGCGTGCCTGGAGGAGGTAAATAGCATTTAAAGGGCATGTTTTGCATCAATTATTTCAAGAGTAATTCTTTATTTGTTTTATTATTTGCCAGTTATGCAATTCTTTTTTGTTGTGGTGTGATAATTTTAGTTTGTTTGTCGATGTGACACCGTGAGTGTGTACAACATCATCAGTCATGACCTGCCTACACAGGCAGTGTGGGGGGCAATGTAAAGTTCTTCTCCTTACTGATGTGAAATGCAGTAGTTCCTCATTGCCTCTTCAGCGCTGTCATATGCTAGCTTGCATACATGCTAAAACACAACCTGGCATGCATGCTAACAGTTTAACCAGTGTGTATTGATATTGCATCCATTATTTGCAGGGGTGTAAGGAAAGTAACCCCCAAAAATAAGAGAACACTGTACTCACATTTAAAAGCCACATTTTGCAACATCTTCGGCATCCTCAGACAGATCTCAACAGGAACCTTTGAATGTCTTGTTTCATCTGCTACTCGGGGAACACCTTCACCGATTGGCTGCCAAGCTTCATTTAAACAGATCTGCCAATAAGCTCTTATGGCCTGAAATTTCAAGGGGTTCCCCAGGATGATGCATTAGAATTACAGTGACTTTCAAACAGTGTCAATTGTTTTAAAAACTCTATGGAACATTGGAACATTTTCAATTCAGGGTGTACCCTGCCTCCTGCCTGATGACAGGTGGGATTGGCTCCAGCACTCTAGCAACCCTCCTGAGGATAAGTGGCTCAGAAAATTGATGGCTGGATGCATGGATGGAACATTATTGTTAGAAGTACAGCGTTAGTAGTAAAATAGGTCGTGAACATTTTTTCCCTGATTTTATTTTCTAATGGGGGATGTAAGAATTGTTTGAAGTGCTCATTCCATGTTTTTTTTTTTTTTAGAACGTCACAAAGATGGGCGACACTTGTTACATTGCTACAACAAGCACGCTCAAAAAATATGGCGAGTAATAATTGTTACAGTTCTTGCTCCTTGGGACATTTTGATGCAAAGATGTCACTGACATATTATAAAAGACACATGGGAACTCTTACGTTAACAATGCATAATGTCTCCTTTAAATTATGCACTTCCATGTAAGTGGACCGTTTGTTATGATCTTTATCAAAATCAAAGGAAGTTAGAATTGTGGGATTTCTTTGAACAAACATTGCAGAAGCCCTTTTTTTAATGATTGTGTTACCTAAAATAGCTTTCTGGCTTCTCTCATCTTGTTATTGCATTCTACATAGTTTTGCATATTCTCCCCCCAACCCCCTGTTTTATTTTCTCTGTTACTCTGTGGGAACCTTTTCTTGCTTTGCTAAGCTACTGTATGTGACCTTCAGACTTCTGAGTAGTTTAAATTAATATTTCATTGACACAGTGTTTCTCTATGTTCTCCAATTCATTACATTGCAAATAAACCCCAAGACTGCACATAACCATTATTTTGGTTTATATAATTGCTTTTTTTTTAAATAATGCTATTATATAAATGTATTTTTTGAACTGTCAAGCAGGTACCAGAGCCCATCTTTTCCAGTGGTTCCCATAGTGTTGCTATTCAGATAGCTCATTAACAGACCTTTATTCACTGGTTGTTGATGGCAGCACTTCACTTCAACTAAAACTCGTAAGATTGGCTTTTTTGTTGTTATAATGTGAGAAATTCTGAGGTCAAGGTCATTCATTTCTTTTAAGTAGAGTGAAACATTTTTCTAATAAAAAATGTACCTGTACACAGTTTAATTTATTTAACATTATCTACACGAAGTTAGGGTTAGGGTAGAAATTTGCTACAGCTATTTCGAGACCTCAGTGAAAAAGCATTTGTGTATTACTATGAAAATAGGCATGTCTGGCTTATTTGTCTGGATAGAGGTTGTGACCATTTCTAGATTGAGATGTTTGTGCCTTGGGTTTAGGTAGGAACCAGTAAATTGGGGAACAAGTCTTGAAAATCAAAAGCACTGACCTAATACTATACTTGACACCTAAAATTGCGGGTAAAAAATACTATGACATTCTTTTTCTTTTTCCTTCAGCACTGTAATTCCTTAAGTTGCTGAGAATTTCCCAAAATAGGATATCATAATTTCTAATAATAATTTTTCCCAGAATAGCTGTAAAATACATTGGAACAGCTGAGGTCCAACACAGTCCATTAGGACATAATCTGATATGCTGCTCAATCTCTAACTGTATCACTTTTTGAAACTATTTTCCCATGAGAAATTACGTAAATATTAATCATGTACACTACGTGTTTTGTTATATATTGTGAATGCATGTAGAGATGTCGCATAAAATCGTGCTTATTCTTGCCGCTTGCTGCTTTAGTTGTCATTAACATGCAGAAACTGCATAGTGTGTACATGTATTATTTAACAGTATTCTGGTTATATGTTGGTGGAGTTTTTAATCAACTGTTCATAGTATTGCTTTTGTCATTATCCATCCTTTTCTAGACATTTAAAAACAGGATTCACATTATACATTTTACATTTTATACATAGTACTGCAGACATACAATTCCCCTGCCTTGTCTTGCTGCTGCTAGCATACACATCTGTATACCGTACATCCACCTGTATATCAATTTAGTCAAATACAGTCATGTTTGTAATTAACATCTGCATAGATAGTACTGTATTTATTATTCATGCACATGGCTTATGGCCACACGACCCTGAGAACGCCCATCAGATCTCGGAAGTTAAGTGGGTTTGGCCCTGGTTCGTATTTAGATGGGAGACTGCCTGGGAATACCAGGTGCTGTAGGCTTCATTACCCGGCTAAAATGCAGAGGGATTGTGTCAGGAAGGGCATCCGGCGTGGAAAAAAACTGTGCCAAACAAATATGCGTTCATCTGAGACGACACACTGTGGTGACCCCTACCGGGACAAGCCGCAATGAAAAGAAGATTCATGCACATGCACATCTTCATTTCTTGATATTTAATTGAAATTACATCCTCCAACATCCTTCAACCTGCAGTTCATTAAATGTGGGTTTGCAACATTTCAAAATTTGGTGAAATAGGGTCTTGAACTAGCACCATGGAAAGTGGCTCCCATTTTGGTGTAATTCTAATTTATTGTACCCAAAATTCATCCATCCATCCATCCATCCTTCCATCCATCCATTTTCTTAGCTGTTTATCCTCAGAAGGGTCGCAGGAGTGCTGGAGCTTATCCCAAGAGGCATGGTACACCCTGAACTGGTTGCCAGCCAATCGCAGGGCACATCGAGACAAACAAAACAGTCGCACTCACAATCACACCTCGGGGAGATATAGATAAATTTATTTGCCCGATTAATGTTGCAAGTTTTTTTGGATGTGGGAGGAAACTAGAATGCCTGGAGAAAACCAACGCAGACACGGGGAGAACATGCAAACTCCACAGAGGGAGCATCAGGATTGAACCTCAGAACTGTGAGGCCAACCCTTTCCAGCTGCACTCCTGTGCCGCCTACCCTAAATCCCCCATAACAAATACATTGAAAACAAAATGTTAATTAATGTACATGACCTATTCTACGACAGTACCTACACTGCTCTTCTGTGGAAGATGAGCCTAATAATAGTTATTTTAGACTGAAATCTGCCAGATTATCAGGGAAGGAGTTCAAAGAGCAGCAAACAAAAAGAAAAGCTGTCTTGTAGCTGTGGAAATCCTCTCGAAGACACTAAAGATGTCGTAAATTTTGTGAAGTGTGGCTTTTCTGGATTAGTACTGACATCCGTGCTGGTTTAGCATATTCTCTTAAACTCATAGCAAATGTTAATATCCAAAAAGTCGGGTTTCAGGCTGTAATTGAAAGTACAAATGAGTGCCTTTGCAAGGGGACATATGTACAGGGAAGAAAATAAGTATTGGAACACCTTGCTATATTGCAGGTTCTCCCACTTAGAAAACATGGAGGGGTCTGAAATTTCCATCGTAGGTGCGTGTCAACTGTGAGAGAGATAATCTAAAAAGAAAAATCCAGAAATCACAATGTATTATTTTTTTAATGATTTATTTGTGTGACACATGCGCGGATCGCCGTAAATAGTTACCACGAAGTGTTGTGTGCTCAGAGCCAACAAAGCGAGTATAACAGTGAATCGATGCTCCGTGCTATTACTACTCCCGCCATTGAGCAAACAAAACAAAAATAACAATGTACAATGTTCAAGCGTTTGAGCCAGAATGCACACAGGCGCAAGTCAACGTGTTGGGAGGAGCATGGTGTTGACGACGAAAAAAAAAACAGTCGCATTATATGGACCGCGGAGATTTTATGCTTTTCTAAAGTTGGTTTCGATGTAGAGAATATAAAGCAGGCGTGGCCAGACTTTTTTTTTTCTTCCCCAAGTTGTACTTTTCAAACACTGATTTTCTCGCGTTCGACCGGCAGCGGGGATGGTGGGAGGGGTCGGCAGGGGGGGTTGAATGCACGCTTTGTCGTAAATAGTAACCGGGAAGTGTTGTGTGGTTACACATATATATCCATCCATCCATTTTCTTAGCTGCACGATAGTCGCAGGAATGCTGGAGCCTATCCCAGCTCTCAACGGGCAGGAGGCAAGTTTACACACACGCAGACACGGGGACAACATGCAAACTCTACACACGGAATTCCGGGATTGAACAGCTGCGCCACTGTCCAACCTCATAAAATGTGTTGTTGCTTATACAGTACCAGCACGAGAGGCTATAACTAAGCAGCTAATAACCAGTAATGATTAGATGCGTTCAAATTTCACCTGCTGGTGAACGAGCCTCAACTGTCACAGCCACAGCTTTATACTGTCAGGTTAACCCCACGGGAGGTTAAATAAAAATAAATTTGGGTGTGTTTTCTCAGTTTTGTTGCACAACACGTCGGCATCTTGGCTTAGCTAGAATGAATCGTCTGTAATACTAAGCACTGGCAACGTCAGGAGCAGAGTCAAGGATGTTTCTTCCACGTTTGGGTGTGAAAGCTGGCACACATCCATCCATCCACATATTTTCAAATCTTATTTTTCAATTAATGCCCAAAATATATGTAATAATAATATTACTTCACATTGGAGGGTACATATGAAACTTGGGGAGAGTCTTCCTTTAAATACAGGATATAAGGAATGCGATGTTCAGGTCCTCTTTGCTGTCCGTAATAAAGTGACCAACCATGGCTTGCGACTTGTAGTCACCAGTCAAGGGGAAAATACAAGTGAATGTTGTACTGATGTAGTTTGCTTTGCTTGTGCTTGTTGGCAAATTGTCAATGATTGTGTAGTCTTGTAGTTATGACTGGTCTTAAACTATCCATCCAGCCATCCATTTTCTACTGCGTATCCAAGGTCAGTTTATGGGGGCAGTAGCTTTAGGAGGGAGGCCCAGAACCTCCCCCTTCCCAACCAGTTCATCCTGCTCTTCCGGATTGATCCCAAGGCGTTCCCAGACGCTGCACCGATCTGCCTGTCGTTATACATTCCATTCTTCCCTCACTCGAGAGGGTTAGGGTTAGGGTTAGGGAGATACTCCTCCACTTGGGGCAAGATCTCATACCCGATCCGGTGGGACCACACCACCCTTTTCTGACTGAGGATCATGGTCTCAGATTTGGAGGTCCTGATTTTCATCCCAACTGGACCCCATAAGTGCAGGCCTAGCCACCAGACACTCGCCTACGAGCCCCACCTCCAGCCCTGGCTCCAGAAGGGGCCAGACCTGGACCCAGAAAAGGGAAACCTAAATCCATTATTTTTACTCATCATGTATGATGACGTTTATGGAGCCATGTTTTTTTCTGGTCCCTCAACTGGGACCTGTTTGCTATGGGTGACCAATCAACTTAACTCCTAGGATCATTGGGACACACAAACCCCAATACCAACTTAATGGTGACGGCTCGTGGGGATTGGGGGTGGAGGTATTAAACTAATATGAGCTAATAGCTACACATGATACTATTGGTTCACATTGGACTCATGTATTTACTTAAATACTACTACTCACGATGTTGTCATGTCCCTGTTCTCTACCTCTGCTGATCTTTTTCCCCTTCTCCAGTTTCCTGGCTGACTGATTGTGGTGGGCTGTTGCCTTTTGCACACCTGATGGCAATGACAATCAGGTGGTTATTTTGGTGCAACAGAAGCAGAAGGGTGCCACATTATTGTTTTGTATTGCTCTTTTTCATCGGTCCTTGTAAATCACTCCCGGTTTTATACCTTGGTATTAGTCTTGTACCTTTTGTGTCTGACCCAAGTCCTGAATCACTGCTAATCCTGCACTGATTCGATTCAGTTTTGTTTTTCCTTTTTGCGGCATCTTTCTTCTGCTGTGGCTCCGTCCATTGAGGTAATTTAGAACAGGACTTTTATTTCACACTGACCTTTTTGTCAGGACCTCCTTTATTTTGTACTCTTACTATTTCATATGTTATGTGTACTTTAAGTTTCCCTTTTGTACATAATATACCATTTTTATTAAATCAACTGTAGATTACCTTAGCACATGTCAGCTTTTGAGGTCCCAATTCTTTTGACCTTGTACAACAGTCATTATAGAATCCAACTCCTTGCAAAAATTAGGGGATCACCACCACTCTGGGGGATGACAATTTAAAGTTTACATTTTTCAGAAAAAAGATAGCACATAATTCTTCAACGAGACAGTTTTTATTCAAAATAAACCACCCTTCTCGCTTCAATTAACAGACAGAAAAAAGAAAAATCAAAAAGATAATTGTTGTAGTCAGTCACATTTTTATTTTTTAAACGTAGAGAAAAGAAGTATGGAATCACCTTGTAATAATCAGTTGTAAAACAAACCATTCTACTAGTCATCAGTTGAATAAGAGTGCTCACAACTGGGAAAGCATCACAGAATGTTTCAAAAGATGATTTACCAGTCAGGAGTGTCTAAAACCTGGATCAAGTACAAACAAAATGGGAAGTTTGTAAAAGGGAATGTGTCCTGTTTGAACAAGGAAGACCTCAAAGCATCAAATAGAAAACTTAAAGCCGCTGAGGTGCTTCTCCTCACAAGTGTCATGGGAGTGCTGGAGCCTATCGCAGCTATCATCGGGCAGGAGGATGGGTACACCCTGAACTGATTGCAAGCCAATTGCAGGGCACATGAACCCTGGTCCTTAGGAGTGAGAGGCCACTGGCTTAAACAGTTACCATGCATACACAAAACATTACACAAATCCCAAAACAGCTGCAAAAGAGAAATTCTGCTGGTTCATGATACACAACGGAAATCCAGTATGTCACAAGGTGGAAACCTTCAGGACGGACTGGTCCAGTGTCCTTTCATAGATATTAGACATGCCAGCGCCCTGTTGCAGCCTGAGAAACCAGTATGGCTGCCATGTTGGGGAGGTCGTTGTTCCCATACAGTAGCAGCAAATGCATGGACACTGAAATCAGTGTTAACTTGCTTATATCACTTTTCATAAGGGTTACTTTTTTGTCAATGCTGAGTTCGTGCATTTGGCTTATTTGTGTTTGTGCGCTGGGAGTTTATTTTATTTTTTGGACCGTGGAACTGAAGCTTAACATCATAAAAAAAAAAATGGAGATAGGATTAACACCGATAGACATGACAGACATAAAAACTTGGGCTTCAGTCGGATGACCATGGAGAGGAATAGAGTGATCACAAAGCAACTTTTTTTGTAAAGAAAAAAAGAACGAAGCAACGTTCTTTGCTCGTTGCCGAAACAGAAAGATTACGTACGTTATGGATCGAGCATCCGGATCAATGTATGCTTAATATCAGCCTCATGTTCATTAGGGGAAAAGGCATGGCATATTTGCCTAATTTTGAAAAGCAGAAATGAGAGGACGCCGAGGAGGAATTTACCGCTAGCAATGGCTACCTGCACTTGCTTGTTTAGCAATAGCTGAGCGCAGCCTGAGTTCATTCTTCACCATCCCAGCCTCCCTTCCCTAATTGTAAGTGAAGCATCTTATATATTTTACTTGAATGTATTTTAGTTTTTTTTATATGACGTGCCAACAGAATACTAGCAGGTGAGAAGATGGCGGAAGAATGAAGGAAGTATGGTAGTTCCAATTTTTAAAAACAAGGGTGATGTTCAGAGCTGTGGGAATTATAGAGGAATGAAGTTGATGAGCCACACAATGAAGTTATGGAAAAAAGTAATGGAGGCTAGACTCAGGACAGAACTAAGTATCTTCGAGCAACGGTATAGTTTCAGAAGAAAGAGTACCACAGATGCATTGTTTGCCTTGAGGATGCTCGTGGAAAAGTAAAGAGAAGTTCAGAACGAGATAGATTATGTCTTTGTGGATCTAGA
Source organism: Syngnathoides biaculeatus (assembly GCF_019802595.1). Taxonomy (NCBI): domain Eukaryota; kingdom Metazoa; phylum Chordata; class Actinopteri; order Syngnathiformes; family Syngnathidae; genus Syngnathoides; species Syngnathoides biaculeatus. Next base: position 22,802,555 of record NC_084651.1, read on the forward strand.
GAAAGTCTATGACAGAGGACCAAGAGAGGAACTGTGGTACTGCATGCATAAGTCTGGTGTGGGGGAGAAATATGTTACAATACTACAGGACATGTATGATGACAGCAGAACATTGGTGAGGTGTGCCGTAGGTGTGATAGAAGAATTTAAGGTGGAGGTGGGACTGCATGAGGGATCAGCTCTGAGCCCCTTCCTGTTTGCTGTGGTAATGGATAGGCTGACAGATGAGGTTAGACTGGAATCCCCTTGGACCATGATGTTCGCAAATTATATCGTGATATGCAATGAAAGCAGGGAGCAGGTGGAGGAACAATTAGAAAGATGGAGGCATGCACTGGAAAGGAGAGGATTAGCTGAAGTAAAACAGAACATATGTGCGTGAATTGGAGGGGTGGAGGTGGAAGAGTGAGGCTCCAGGGAGAAGAGATAGTGAGGGTGGACAACTTCAAATACTTGGGGTCAACAATCTAGAGCAATGGAGAGTGTGGTCAGGAAGTGAAGAAACGGGTCCAAGCAGGTTGGAACAGCTGGCGAAAGGTGTCTGGTGTGTTATGTCAGTCGAAAGGAAAAGAAGAAGAAGATATGAAGTGTCAACAGCCATCCATTTCTGATTATCCTCACGAGGGTCGTGGGAATGCTGAACCCAATCCAGGCGGTCATCGTAAATGTTTACTTTCACGGTGAAATCCGACTTAAGTTAAGTTAAGTCGCTACTGTGGGAACGGATCTCAGTCGTAGACCGATAACTCCATGTATTACAAAGCTTCTGCGACCATGGCGGCCATTGCTAACATTTTCAAATTTTTCATCTTTCAAACTTCAATATTGGTTATATATAATTCCATGTTTGAATGTGTTAACTTCATTATTCTCCTTTCAAAAAATATTGTCCATTTCTTTAAAAGATGATGACATTTTAACGTTTTTCTCTTCCATCTATGCTAATTCTGGCCTTTAAATGCGCATCTTCATCAAAAAATAATTAAAAAATTAAATTCACCATGATCAATTAAAATTTGTATGTGGATTTTTGTTGATTTATAATTTGACATAATGTAATTATACAGTTTACTTTAATTTGAATGTAATTTTTGACCAGATTTACTTGATGTGAGCTCACACAAAGCACTCCCCAAAAGTCCAGTACACTCCAGTCAGTCAGAGGAGAGATATCAACACTATCACTGAGCAAGAATCGATCCCACACTAGCTGCATCAAAGTCACGATTCTATGCCACTCCACTGCAGTAACCCACAAAAAAGTTCAATTTCTCTAATTTCTCCCAATTTCTCTCATCTGATTTTCTCGATATTTGGTGCTTTGAGCTCAGACTTCTATGGCCATTTCAACCTAAATTTGCATTTTGACATCTTTGGAATTATTCTCATGTTGTTACTTGAACAAAAGTACTGGGACACTTTTGAATGTCAGTCCCCTTACTTCTGGTATCGACAATATTTTCTGACAGGCTTCCTCATGCCTCTGCTTGATTAAAAGTGCCCTTCCCTCCCAAACATCACAGTGATTTCTTTGATGCTCTGACTGAATTTTTTTTAACCTGTATCTTTTTACAAACATCTATTAACATGTAACTGTGTTTTAAAACGTTATCCCCCAAAAAAATGTTTTATGATCTCTCGGGGACGTTAAAGAATGCACAGGTTAGCATGAACAATTGATCAATCAGTCTCGTAATGAACGAATAAACTAGAGTACATTCTCGAGCAAAACAGATCATCACAACACTGTTTGACTAGTGTTACACAAAAAAAAAAAAAAAACGCAACTAGTAGATGTAAGACCACCATCAAAGATCTAACATGGTCACTTTGAAAAAAACGGAACAAAAAAAAAAACAGCTACTTGACTAAAGAACATTGGTGCAATCTTTTTGCACATAATTTCTCCTTGCATGGTAATAAACGGACAATGACGCAAATATCTCAGAGGATCTATACTGAAAGTATGCGGCATATGATTTTTTCTTGACGAACCTTTAATAGGCATACTTGGCTGAGTGCAGACAATAACAGTGCTCTATGGACTGTACTTTAAACATCTGTGCTCAGAAGGTGTGAATTATTTACAGCTATGTGGCTCCCAATCCTCTTCTGCTGTATCCTTTTGTGGCTGATTGTAAAGCATCTGTGTTACACTATATCACTTCAGATATGGAGATGCAGAAAAATAATACTTATATGTTGATGACTGACACTTGGGAGATGCATTACAAGCATAATGGGAAGTTGCTTCTTTGAAATGCATTAACTGTATTTAATTTACTGGTCGGAAAGCAATAATCGAGATCTAATAAGTAAATTTGCCGTATAAACAAAAAACCCAAGCAGGCTCTCTCCGTGCCTCTGGCCTTGTTTTCCAATATATTGATTTTCAAAGATTGATATGAATGTCAACCTTGAGTTTCAGATTTAGGTTTTGCCTGTGCATAATACATTTAGCGTAAATGTAACTAACGTGAAAACTAGGATGCTGTCGCTGGGTAAAAAAAAAATATACATATATATATATATATATATATAGGGCGGCACGGTGGATCAGCTGGTAAAGCGGTGGCTTCACAGTTCATGATATATCGCAGCACTGCCGTAAATAGGGGGCCGAATTGTCAAATTGAGCTACAAGAGCACTTCTTTCACAGAGTCTTGGTCCAAGATGGTGATGGATTTTTCAACATAAACACGGGGCATACATAATATACAGCATTGGATCATGTGACTGCCGTGCTTACAAAATTTTTTGCAGCGCTTAGAATGCTGTGATTGTTCCATTTTAGTCACATGCTGTGATGACAGTTTCAGATGACACAGAAACTATACTGACACATTTTATGGTTTGTGTAATTTCCCAACCATTACATTTTCATTTTTTAGTAACACTACCAAATGAGTTTGTATGATTAAAAAAAAGACATACATTTAATTTGGAAGGCTTTGGAATGGAAATAATTATCAACGACACCACCACCACCACCACGATCACACACACACACACACGCACACAGTTTTTCTATGATTACGCATAGGCTTAGCTTGCAATAATCACTGCAGTGGTCCCTTTTCCAGTTGAAAAATTACACTGGAGAGTATATCAAGCCTCGATGAATGAACAAAAATGTAAACTTTTTAGGATTTTCATCATTTTATTTAATGTCATTTGAGTGGATGGTGTGGGATTGTGAGCTCGGTTGTAAAATTAACTCCATCTGATGGGTGTAATTTAATAATGAAAAGTCTTCATGGTAGCCCACGCAATTTGTAAACCACTGAATTATTGTATGTTACCTTGACATGAGGTGGAACAAACAAGTATAATGACATTTACTAGCACAGCTTCTACTTCAGTAAAGTTTGAACATGGAAAATCCCTAGGCAAACATTTTTCTAAAGCCTGCCAGAATGAGGTTCATCAGTCAAGAAGAAGTTACCTTATTTTACAAAATTCCCCCTCGCCTCATTCTTTACCACTTGAATAAACAACTTGGGAGTTTCCTCCCGAGTTTTGATGGGATCTATCCCAGGCAGATGTGCCTCACTATCATGTAGAGAATGTGAAAGTCTGGCAATATATACAAACTTCTCATAGGTAACCCCCAAAGCAATGTCAGTTTCCCATCGTAGGTCAGCGTTGGTTGATATAAAATATGTTGTTTTCATTGGCTGTGCCTGTAACTCTAGCTTTGAGAACAACACAACATTTGGCTGGTTTGAAGAAATGTGTCTCAAAACCTTGAGTCCAGCGGATCCAAATGTTTGCAATAGTTAACATCGTGATCTCTGCGCCATTTGGACCTTATGATTGGTGTGTGAATGGTGTTGGTTGCTATTTTGGTCTCAGTTCTTGTGCAATAATACAGCTGGATTTCTCTAGTGCATGGCCGGCAAGCTCTTTTCTAGATTGGCAACATTTCAGTCGGACCACACAGTGTGTCTCCCGGCTGGAGCAAGGATAGATTAGAAGTCCAAGATCATGTTTAAGTGTAGAACTGACATATATCTCATTTGTCTCCATAAAACCCCCATCTGGAATGCTTGACATGAAGTTATTAGTTATTGTTGCAGTTATCCGACATGATCAAGCTTATATCCTTAAATCAGTGTTTCCCAACCTTTCTTGAGTCAAGGTATCCATTTTTTTATAATACAAATCATGTGACAAAATGTATAAATACTTATATGATGATTATTCTTGACATGGTTGCCAATTAAGAACTGCATATTTAGTCCTCCTGCATAGTAGCAAAGAAATGTCTGTACTGTATTTTCCGGATGATAAGTTGCTACTTTTTTTGGATCCCATGAACCCTGTGGCCTTTTTTCCAAGGCGGTTAAAATTCATTTTTTTCCACAAGCCTCTATAAGTTTAAAATACTTTGTTCCATAAATATCCATTGCCTACAATGCATTCAGGTTTAGCCATACGCGGAGGCCTCAAAAAAGAAGGAGACGTTACTTTAGCATGTGTAGAAGAAGAATGTACCTCAGTCGGCCATAAGAGAAGAGGAATCTACTTGAATTGGATGTAGAAGAACAAGAATCTACATCAACTGGAAGTTGAAGACGGTGCTAGTTTTTGGTCCCTTGAAAGCAGGATGCTTCAGAACAGTCACAAATGCAAAATATCTATTTTTAATTGAATTAATTTAAAAATCTTTCAAATAAAGTGACCACATGTGATGCTGTTTCAGTAAATTTTAAACACATGGAGCATCATGAAAGAATCTCCTATCACTAAGGGATTAAAAGGCTGGACTGCCACGAGAAGAGAACAGCACAACTTCAGGGGTAACTCAAGATGAAAATGACATTGAGCATGAGTGTGAGACTTAAATGATATTTGAGACTTTCTGAGGGTGTTCAACCACAATACTTTAGTGGTTTCAATAAACAGGAGGAGGATGAATTAAAAAAAAACTTTTCTGTTATGTTTGAGCCTTTTTTATTGCTGTGTTAAAGTCACTCTTTGGAAAAAAGTTATGTTAATAAACATGTACCAAGTCTTCTGTGTGAATATCAAATTTTTACCACGTACCGGTGCATACGTGGTACATTTTATCCGCAGCGTATGGTCCGGGGCAGCTTGTGTCTGGATCCCCACCCCTCAAAAATCAAAACGCTACACAGCGTGGGTGTAGCTTATTAACCGATGCGCGCTGTCGTCTGGAAAATACGATACTTCATGACATGTTGGGACCAATGGAGCCAAAACAAAATCCTCATTCACATCATTGTAAGACATTGATTGTGTAATTCAGAGGCGCTCAATTTGATCGATCGCGAGGCAGTCTTGGTCAATCGTGGGACGGGGTGCCCAAAAAAAAAAAAGTCAGCAAATTTTCGCGTGCGTGCGCCATTGTGCACCGCTGATGCAGTCTTTTCACAGATATTCTCCGTTGCAAGCAAAAAAAAAAATCTAATCCAAATTGAAAGTATAACATACAGCTACTCAGTTTGTGGCATTTTGCAATGTGATTCAATGAGTGAGCTGTGACTGGTTGTTACATCCAATGGCACAATTCACATAAGTACTGCAATAAATGAAAAGAAGAAGCCACTGGTTTCTTTTAGGCAGCACACAGAACTTTCCCTAACAATGACCGCTGCTCCACCACACTCTTTTTCCTAGTTTACCATACACCCCCCCCCCCGCTCTCTTAAAGACGTACACTCATAATTACAAATGTTACAGTTCTTACGCAGCCCATCAATATGTTTTATAATGACAGCGTCCACCACCGCTACTTTAGTTAGCAACACAGTCTGGGCAACGTAGAGCAAAGATGAGCGAGACATGCGGGTTATGTTTACTTTCGATATTAATGGAGAAAGTTAAAAAAGAAATGCTGTTGTTTTAAAATGCAATGACTGTTGGAGTATGTGAATAATCAAAGAAAGAGTGAATAAAATTGATGAGATTTTCTCTTTTCCGAGTAGGAAAAGTCTGGTCTCAAGCCAAAGTAGAAAGTGCAGGATGAGATGGTGTGGAATTTTAAAATTCCACCTTGGGTCAGCCTGATCCAGGATGAAAGCACAGACAATATAGTGCAAGCTAATTCTGCATTTTAAATATAGGCAACATAACATTAACCTCAAAATGGTATGGGAGCATCATCATCAACCCCCCCCCCACTCCCCACCCCCACCATTCCCCGTCGTCGGTAGGTCGCGAGAGTCTGGCTGCTTGAAAATGTAGATCTTGGAGTAAAAAGGTCTGGGTACCCCTGGTGTAAATGTTCATGTAGCTGACTTTCATATTGCTGGTGCACTTTAGAATTGCTCTTGGAATGACTGGAGTGGCTGGAAAGCGTTGGGCTCACAGTTCTGAGGACCTGGATTCAAACACAACCCTCCCTGTGTGGAGTTTGCATGTTCTCCCCGTGCCTGCCTGAGTTTTCTCCGGGCACTCCAGTTTCCTACCACATCCCAAAAACATGCAATATTAATTGGACGCTCGGAATTTCCCTAGGTGTGACTGTGAGTGCGGCTGTTTGTCTCGATGCGCCCTGCGATTGGCTGGAAACCAGTTCAGGGTGTACCCTACCTCCTGCCCGTTGACAGCTGGGATAGGCTCCAGCACTCCCACGACCTTTGTGAGGAGAAGCGGCAAAGAAAATGGATGGATGGATGACTGGTGATCAGTCCAGGGTGGAGTCAATATATAGCCATGGGTCTAACCCTCCATCTTAATGTGAAAATGGATGGATGGATGGTGTGTAAATTGCGATTAAAAATTTAAGAATAGTCACCGTCAAATGCATATATGTATGAAACTTAGTAATATAGCAACATATCATTTTTTGTTTGCAGTAGAGGTGCAACAAGTTATCAATGAACAATTGATTAATAATTAAAATTATCTAACTATTATGATAATCAATGAATTGTTTAAGGAACTTTTTAACTTGCAATTGTCAAAATCATAGGACAATTTCCACCTCTCAGCAGTAAATATTCTTTGATTTCTGTAATACCCATGGAAGCGGAGTCATTATTTTTGTTTCATCGCATTTGTTTATCAACATTTGTTTCATCTGCTTTGACTTTGGAAAACAACGTTCCACAATGTTGCCTATTTTTAGACATGTTATGAAAAGAACCAGTAAATGAATCGAAATAAATTTACTATATGTTTGTGCATTTTTTTTTGTACAAATATACAATCAATATGAAATAATGTCCTGTTATTCAATAAAGGGTTGGAAATTCAAACATATTTTTGAAATCCGATTCATCGATGAAGTAAACAGATTAATCACTTGTGAAAATAATTGTTATTTGCAGCCCTAGTTTGCCGTTAACATGGTTTGTGCTAGAATGCACCATTGGCTGCAGTCCACAGAATGCTAAAATCGTGAATCTGTCTCTCAATTATGTTCTTTGCAATTTTTCCACAAGGAACATAATTGACAATGTAAATAATGAGTTGGACATATACCCAGAAGTAGGTCCGTTTCCATAATGATCAATTATGTTACTCCACTCATTTCCTGGACATTAAGCAGATGCCTGAGTTCATCACGTAGGGACTGACAAGCAGATACACAAACACACACACCACATGACACGCTTCAGTTTGCTAAAACAGAGGCTGCCTGTCCTTGTATGGATGTCCAAAGAGGGATGTGTAGGTGTCTGGGGAACACAAAGAACAAAACCCAAGTGACAGAACACCGTCAAATCATCTCACAAAACTCATATGTGACTCTCAAAAGAACTGGCAAGTGTTCTTAAACATCAAGACATGACAAAAAGCTTTATTTTCAGTTTTCATTTTCAGTAAATATATCAAATATTGGAAACCCTAACCCTATGAGCATCTTCTCACCAAGTCTGTGAGACTTCATGCTGGCATCTCGTGGCTTAAAATTTCTCATGTCAGTGAGCTTTGTGTGAAAATAAAACTAAAGTGACAGGGCCCCAGTAGGATATTGATGTATTGATCAACAATAATGAAAACATAAACTGTAGCTTTCTGACTTTTGGCTCCCTTCAAATTTACCCAGCGTAGTGTTTCCAATTGAATTAAGAAATTTCACATTGATACTTTGAATCGAAGTTCTAATCAATTTCAAATTAAAATGTAATCTTAAACACACGACTAGGAGACGATAGCAAGTTAGTAGATCCAAAAAATGTTGCGGGACTAGTTAAACAATCTTGGGAAAGGGCTCCTTCCCTTCAAGCACAGTAAACATTATCATTCTAAATAGATGAAAATAGGCTACATTTGAAATGTTATCATTCTCTTTGAGAAGATTTGTTCATTTATAATGTTCTTTATGACCCAATTAGTTAAGTTGTACTTTAGAAAAACAAATCATCATCATCATGGTTTTATGAAAAGTAAAACTTTGAGGTAGGCCAACATGTAAACGGTATGTCACACGATGATATGTCTTTGCCGACAGAAGCTTGGGTCTTTCCTGATCTTCAGCCAAGAGAGTACCGCCTGTGAACAATTCCCTTCTCTGGCCAACGTGTTTTCACTCTGGGCGTAATCAGTTCTCTCCCCAAAGAATATCTAACCATTCCAGGGATACAGTATGTGGTAAAAAATAGTTTTTTGCCAGTTGTCTGATAGGTTGTCTGTTATTAGAACTGCTATAATTTGAACTTTAAATTTTATTCCATGTAAATACAAATTCATTACAAACTTTACTATGAAATTATATTCAAATGTAGTACAAATTAGTAAAGATGAACTTTAATAGGTAGAGAACCAAGGAAGAATCGATTTGCTTTTCTCGTTAAACGTTTATCCATCGATCCATATCCTCACTAGGGTCATAGCTGTGCTGGAGCCATTTCCATCTCACTCTAGGCAGGTGGAGTGGTAGACACTGAACTGGATGCCAGGAAATTACAGGAATTAAAACAGGAATTGCATTGTATGATTTTCAAGAGCATTTGTCTTTCTCAGATGATATGCATACATACCTGTACATGTCCAAGTCAATTAAACACCTAACGGCTAAATCCAAAGTGTTCCTCTTTCAAGCAATTGCAACTTGTTGCTGCAGGATCGCAATCTTTTTTTAATTTTGTTATTGTGGTAGCCTTGAACAAGGCATATATTTGGCAATCGTAAGTATTTCTCATTGATATGTATAACACAACTTGATCCAGTCTTTTAGCACTTTCTTGTGTCATTTCCATGCAGATACCCATTCATTAACTTATTAACACAAAAAAAGGGTATAGATCTTTTTTGGGGGGATGTTTTCTGGGCATCGGGTGGGATAAACTCCAGCTCCCCTCCACCCTAAAAAGGAGAAATAGTATCGAACTGAATCCAAACCACCAAAGAAAGCATGTACACTAATGGTGACGTGGCAATGACTGTAATATAAAGTTAATAAATACAAAACAAGCAATCAATGTTGAAATATTGTCTTTCGTGATCTAAGTTACAATAACTATTAATAACACACCAATTCACATATGATTATTTTTTTTAATATTTGGGTATTTGTGACCTATTGTAAGTCAACCGGCACCCTGTGCAGGAGACATCCCTTGTCATCAGTCCACTTTTTGGGGGGATATCAGACCAATCTGTGTGACACAATGTTTTTCCCCCAGTATCAGGCCAATAATTATCATTCCGGTAATTAATGTGCATTTCAAATCTAGAATTTTTGTGAAATGATCTTCCTTGTGCACTCCGTAATCTCACCTCATTTCAAATCATATTTTGCCCTTGAACAGAAATCTGAGTAACAACAAGATCACTTTGCTGAGGAACAGCTCCTTCTATGGCTTGGCAGCTCTGGAAAAACTGTAAGTACTTAAATCAAGCTCCCTTTATTGTTTTGTCGTCCCTTGGGTCCAAATAGAGTCATTGTACTGAAGCTGTAGAAAGCCAAAAGGAAGACATAGTGGAAATTAGTAGTGCAACTTGCGGGAGGTTTGCCAGACATTTTCACCTTTCAGCCAGAGTGCTTAACCTCAATTTTTACACTGAATGTCTTAAAATAGATAATATAAAGTGTCGTATAAAGGTCTCAAGTAGTGCAAAAATGTTCAACGTTTGACAGTCTGCAAACCTAGTCAATGAATACGTCACTTTATGTAATATCCCAGGAGCCTTCACAGGATAAGCCTGATGATGAGAGCTATGATGGCTGTGCTACTGCTCATGTCTGCCCGTGAACTCAACACTTGATTGCTTTCACTTCTCTTGAGCCCTCCAAGAACTGTTTTTCTACGTGGTCGGATAGTGACACTGACATTTTTAGGTAGCGGGGAAATATGACTGGATATGCATTTTTCTACTTTTAAGTCAGTTATGGTAGATATATTCTATGGATTTGCACTTACATGAATGCAAGTAATAAGTATTGTGAAAAATCTTGAGAGACTTTTCTTTAATAGTTTAATAATTCATCAATTAAGGATTAGCTCAAGCATTTAGTTCCCCCTGAATCATAATTCTCGAGTCTTAGAGGCACTTTGCTAGCATTATTGTGACTCAAAAAGATATGGTTGTATTAGTTTGGTGTGGAGAACTTGAGCACCCTGACCAAAACACCATTGTTAAACATCAAATCTAAACACCTTTATCAACTAGAGTAAAAATTATAAAATAAGGTCACTTGTCCAACATCAGTGACCTCTGACTACACAAATACTTTTCAGGTAAAATATATTCCACGGACTCAGCAAAATCTAGAGTCAAAGCTTTTATTGCTCGAATGTGGACTTATTTTATGTATTTGAATGAATGTGGGCGGTACGGTGGAGCAGCTGTCAAAGCGTTGGCCTCACAATTCAGAGGTCCAGGGTTCAATCAAGGCCTTGCCTGTGTGGAATTTGTATGTTATCCCCATGCCTGCATGGGTTTTCTCCGGACACTCTGCCTTCCTCCCACATCTCAAAAACATGCAACATTAATTGGACACTCTAAATTGCCCCTCGGTCTGATTTTGAGTGCGACTGTTGTCCGTCTCAATGTGCCCTGCGATTGGCTGGCAACCAGTTCAGGGTGTACCCTACCTCCTGTCCATTGAAAGCTGGGATAGGTTCTAGCACTCCTGCGACCCTTGTGAGGATAAGCGGTGAAGAAAATGGATGGATGAATAAATGGGAAGTGTGTGAGAATATAATCTTAGAGATTAGATGTTAGCGAACCCCACTAGGCTTCCTCAATATAAAACAGCCGGATTAACTCTGTCTTTTTTTGTGTTTTTTTGAGTGGTAAGAAAAAGATAATAGAGAATATGCCTCGGAATTAAGCAGACTCAAAAGTACTTTAATCTAGCATTTACAAGTAATGCCATGCAAGTCAGACGTGATCACCAGTACCGATGTAGACAGTTGATTAGGTGGTTACATTTAGCAATGTTTATTTTACCTTAGTGGTTGTAGTCTGGTAAAATGTATTCCTCCCATTTTGTTTTCTCCTTCCAGTTTATTTGTTAGAACAGTGTATCCACCATCTTTTTAATAACTTTGAGTTGGAGTCATCTGTGACAGTCTTGTGCACTTCAGAAATATCTGCAAGTGCCCTTTGACACGTTAGTGACGATGTACACTCCCATGATAGCTTCTTGTAGTAGCCCCCTGCTGTTTAAAAACTGTTGAAGTTAATACCAGATGGTTCCCATGGTGGCCCATCCCTGCTTAATCTTTTAACAATTATTCCTCTATGTTTTTGAAAGTTAGAGTGACAAATACGTCTCACGGCTGTAGGGCTCTAAGAAAACCCAATCACATCTGTTCTTAAAAGCTAATCAGGGTCAAGCCTGATTAATAATGAGATTGGGGACTAATTGGGAATACCAGGTGCCATATGCCTTGATCTAGTCTCTGGGGTGTGGGCCAGCCCAACTCAGTGTTGGTCCAAACCCCAGATAAAAAGGAATGATCTGAGTCGGGAAGGCCATCCATCCATCAAAGTCAAAACTTCTTCCACAAAACGGCAACACCGAATCAGGAAAACGTCCATCTATCCATTTTCTTAGCCGCTTATCCTCACAAGGGTCGCAGGAGTGCTGGAGTCTATCCCAGCTGTCAACAGGCAACTTTGTGCATGGATGACGCGCTCTCCGCTCACATTCATTTTTTCATATAGACATTGAAGTGAATAATGTTTTATGTATTTTCCATTACAATATCTATTTTAGAATGTTTATAGGGATGACACTTGGGCTTTAATGGTCCATGTTTTTGGAATGTGGGAGGAAACCGGAGTGCCCGGAGGAAACCCATGCAGGCACGGGGAGAACATTCAAACTCCACACAGGTGGGTCCGGGATTGAACTCTGGACCTCAGAACTGTGAGGTCAACGCTTTACCAACTGACCCACCGTGCCGCCCCCACAAAGAATTAATTAATGAAAAAAGGTCCCCTTCATCACTCTTTCTTGGAACCTTACTTCTATGTTCTGTCGTATGAAGCATTTAGATAGACTTGTCAATGCAGTTGATGCCAGACCTGGTACGCTCAATGAACAGAAGTGACGTCCCACTGATTCTTGCTACGGCACATAAGACTAACGTGCTTGGCTAGTTGCATGACAGTATAAGGGGGAACCGACTGTTTTAATAATATAAGTGTGTATGTGGTTGCACAATTCATCTTGCTGCTGTGGGCTCACGTTACTTGGTTTCTTCGATAGTAAAAAGACATGGTGGGATATGGATGAGGGAAAATGTTATGCTATTTCAATGGACTGGCAAGATAACTAGATTTCTTTTAGTTGGATGTCAAGACACGAATGTATCGATCCGCATAGCTTATTTTTTTTTTATGGAGATACAAGAAACAAATACCAATGATTAAAAAATGGATATTGATTATATATATATATATATATATGATTATTTGATATCTCACAATTATCACAATACTGTACTTCATTAAAACAAGAAATTTGAGATGGCTAGTTTGAAAGATGAAAGATGGATGTATTGATCGATGGATGGATGAATTGATGATATTGATGATTGATTTGGATGATTGATTTGGCCTACAGTATCTGCTAAGTACTGAATGCAGCCCTAAGGTGGCATAAGCCAGTGATATCTGTAAACCGGTCCCAAGCCCTGATGAATGCAGAGGGTTGCGTCAAGAAGGGCATCCGGTTTAAAACTTTGCCAAATAAATACTGTATGAGTGTTCATCGAAAGAATCCCATACTGCAGGGGTCGAGAACCTTTTGGGCTGAGACAATCATAAATGCCAAATATTTTAAAATGTAATTACAAAAGAGCCATGTAATATTTTAAAATCCTAATACAAGTGCATTTGCGCATTTATGTAGGACCAACACTTTTAAGAATCAGAGTCAGAATCAGTATCAGCTTTATTGGCCAAGTGTGTAAAAACACACAAAGAATTTTTCTCCGGCAGTTGGACATTCCAAACAAAGAAAAAAGAACAACAAAGGGTACAATAAGTCTCTGAATTATTTTAAATATCATTGTTGTGATGTTGCTAAACGATGATGACAAATGTACTTCTTACCATTAATGCGACTTCTGGTGCTGCACGGTTTTGCTGATGGCTTTGTTTCATACCTCATGAGATTAATCATCATGCAGGCATTGAGACTTCCATCTGTTAATCATGAATGTAATTCAATTTGATTTGCCATCATGATGGTACAATGGTGAGCAGCTCTTGCCGACAAAGGCATGTCTTTTATTCATTTGATTATCTTGTCTTTGGGTGAAAATTTGTCAAAAGGTATATTGGCAACATCAAGCACGAATGATTTGGCATAATCCCGATCTGTGAATGGCTTTCCGTTTTCTCACAATTGCTAAAGCACCAGCAAAGCTATCTGAATTCCATTCACTTTGTTGGGTCCGAACACGGATTTTAGTGATGTGGCGTTTTATATTCGAGCATTTCCATCCATCCATTTTCTTAGCCACTTATCCTCACAAAGGTCGCGGGAGTGCTGGAGCCAATCCCAGCTATCATCGGGCAGGAGACACAGTAAACCCTGAACTGGTTGACAGCCAGTCACAGGGCACATGGAGACAGACAACAGTCGCACTCACAATCACACCGAGGGGCAATTTGGAGTCTCCAATGAATACATGTTTTGGGACATGGGAGGAAATTGGAGTGCCCGGAGAAAACCCATGCAGGCATGGGGAGAACATGCCAACGATACACAGTTGGGGCCAGGATCGAACCCTGGACCTCCGAACTGTGAGGCCTACACTTTACAGCTGTTCCTCCGTGCCGCCTATTTGAGCATTTCAACATTGCAATTTTGTTGTTAGAAATTAGACACACAGTAGAACTTTCTCTCTCCATAAAGGCTGTCCAATCTTTCCAAAAACTGCAGTGCTCCTCATCATTTTTGTTTGAGCGATCGCTGTCAAAAGTGTTTTCACCATTAGTTGTTGCGACCCGATCTGCGTTTGAGCCCTCTGTACCTGCGCAAATCAACTGCCACAGCAAACTATGGCAACCCCACGAAGACAAACTGTCTCTGCATCATTTGCATTGGCTGTGTGATAGAAATAACACGTGCAGTATGTAGTTAGAAAGCTCAGGAGTTGGTTGACATGATGATTAGGAACACGGTTGATATTTTGTGTATCCATGGAGCAGGTGAAAAGGCAGTAAGGCTGTAAGTTTAGGAGCAGGCTTTAAATTATTTTACCACGGCATGGATGGGAAGAGAAATGGCGTAGGGGTTATTTTAAAGGAATACCTGGCTAAGAATGTCTTGGAGGTGAAAAGTGTATCGGATCTAGTTTTGAGGCTGAACCTTGAAATTGATTGTCTTATTTATAATATGATTAGAGACCATGCCCCACAGGAAAGATGTGACCCAGATGTGAAAGAGAAGTTCTGGAAGGAACTAGATAAAGTAGTTCTGAGCATTCCAAACACCAAGAGAGTGGTGAAAATATTTCTAGACAGCATAGGATGGTGGTGTCTAAGATGACTGTGGAGGTGGGGAGGAAGATTAAAAAGACAAATGTAGAGCTAAGAACAATTTGGTGGAAGCTGAAAAAGGAAGAATGTTGTGTGTCCTTTCGGAAAGAGGTGAGCCAGGCTCTTGGTGGACAGGAGGAGCTCCCGGAAAACTGGACTACTACAGCCAACATGATCAGAGAGACAGGCCGGGGACTTGGTTTACTTGATGTGTCATCTGGTAGGAAAGGGGAAAAGGAGACTTGGTGGTAGAACCCCAAAATACAGGAAGTCATACAAGGAAAGAGGTTAGCGAAGAAGAAAGGGGACACTAAGAAGACTGAGGAGAGGAATACATTGAGATGCAACGTATGGGCAAAGGTAGAGGTGACAAAGGCCAAACAAGAGGCATATGAAGACATGTACACTCGGTTGGACACGAAAGAAGGAGAAACAGATCTCTACAGGTTGGCCGGACACAGGGATAGAGATGGGAAGAATGTGCAGCAGGTAAGAGTGATTAAGGATAGAGATGGAAATGTGTTGACTGGTGCCAGTAGTGTGCTAAATCGAAAAGAAAGAATATTTTGAGAAGTTGATGAATGAAGAAAATGAGAGAAGGAAGAGTAGAAGAGGCAAGTGTGATAGGCCTGGAAATGACAACGACTAGTAAGGGGGAAGTTAGAAAGGCACTAAAGAGGTTAAAAAATGGAAACACAGCTGGTACTGATGACATACCTGTGGATGCATGGAAGCAATTTGGAGAGGTGGCTGTGGAGTTTTGACCAACTTGTTAAACAGCTTACTTGTGGGTGAGAAGATCCCAGAAGAATGGAGGAAAAGTGTGGTGGTTCCCATGTTTAAAAACAAAGGCGATGTGCAGAACTGTGGGAACTATAGAGGAATAAAGTTGATGAGCCACACAATGACGTTATGGGAAAGAGTAGTGGAAGCTAGAATCAGGACAGAAGTAAGTATCTGCAAGCAATAGTATAGTTTCATGCTCTGAAAAAGTACTACAGATGCATTATTTATCTTGAGGGTGCTAGTGGAAAAGTACAGAGAAGGTCAGAAGGAGTTACATTGTGTTTTTGTGGATCTAGAGAAAGCCTATGACAGAGTTTCAAGAGAGGAACTGTGGTACTGCATGCATACGTGTGGCAGAGAAAGATGTTAGAATAGTACAGAACATGTTCAAGACAATGGCACTGAAGAGACAACAGGAAGCAGAAGTAATGTTGAGGTTTTCTCTCAGAGTGAGCAGGTTGGATAGGATTAGAAATAAGATCATTGGAGTTACAGCCAAATTGAGATGTTTTGGAGACACGGTTCGAGAGAGCAGACTATGATGGTTTGGACATGTCCAGAGGCGAAAGAGTGAATACATTGCAAGAAGGATTTAAGAATTATGCTGCCAAACAAAAGAGTAAGAAGGTTGATGGATGTTGTGGAGGAAGACATGAGGGCAGTTGGTGTTAGATAGGAAACTGCAGGAGATACGCTCAGATGGAAAAAGATGACACGCAATGGCGACCCCTAACTGGACAAGCCGAACGGAAAAGAAGACGTTTCTGCTAAGTACTGCATCTAGATCTAATTAATTGATTAATAATAATCTATTTTATCCATCACTCTTGCTTGAGTTGTAACAGAACAATCTCTTTTGGGAGAACTGAAGTGTTTTCACATTTAGGCCAGAATTTGAAAGGAGGTTGGAAATCCATTGAATCCATAAACTTAGTTCAGTGTGGTTGGTATTCAAGTTCAACATAAATTCACAATTATTTTGTAGCTTCAATAGCATAATCATCAATAATAATAAAGATTCTCTGTGTATTAGATAATGGGCTGCACTCCCCACCCTCTAATATGGATCCATGTTACTGTCATTGGATCCCACGATGGCAAAACATGAACAAAGCTTGTCACTGTTCACTGGTCAGTTAGTTTTTCTAATTCATTCATCCAGTCAAACAAAAGAATCTATGTATGTCAAGCGGCTCATCTTTCATTTTTACTTCTCCAATAGCTTTAAAAACACTTTACTTTTTTCTCATCGATTTTTGCACATCGGACAAGGGTCGCAGGAGTGCTGGATCCTATCCTAGCTGTCAATAGGCAGGTAGCAGGGTACAC
Source organism: Syngnathoides biaculeatus (assembly GCF_019802595.1). Lineage (NCBI taxonomy): Eukaryota > Metazoa > Chordata > Actinopteri > Syngnathiformes > Syngnathidae > Syngnathoides > Syngnathoides biaculeatus. The sequence continues at coordinate 22,819,590 of NC_084651.1, forward strand.
CCTGAATTGATTTCCATCCAATCGCAGGATACATGGAGACAGACAATAGTCACACTCACAATCACACATTGAAGTCCCCCCAGTAGAATGATGGAGCCGCCAGAGGGGGGCGCTCTCCAGCACTCCCTCTAAGGACTCCAAAAGGGTGGGTATTCTGCACTGCTGTTTGGTGCATAAGCATAAACAACAGTCAGGACCCATCCCCCTACCTGCAGGCAAAGGGAGACTACCCTCTCATCCACTGAGGTAAACACCAACGTACAGGCCCCGAACTGGGGGGCAATAAGTATACTCACACCTGCTCAGCGTCTCTCCCCATGGGAAACTCCAGAGTAGAACAGAGTCCACCCCCTCTCAAGAGGAGTGGTGCCAGAGCCCAAGTGGTGTGTAGACATGAGTCTGACTATATCTAGTTGGAACTTCTCGACCTCACGCACCAACTCAGGCTCCTTCCCTGCCAAAGAGGTGACATTCCATGTCTCTAGAGCTAGTTTCTGTAGCCGGGGATCAGATCGCCAAGGTCCCTGCTTTTGGCCACCGCCCAGCTCACCCCTAAGGCCCGTTTCACAGGTGGTGAGCCCATGGGAAGGGGGACCCATGTTACCCTTTCAGGCTGTGCCCGGCCAAACCCCATGGGTCCAGGCCCGGCCACCAAGTGCTCGCCTTTGAGCCCCACCTCCAGGCCTGGCTCCAGAGGGGGGCCCTGGTGACCTGTGTCCGGGCAAGGGAAACAAAAATCTGATTTTTGTAGTCATCATAGGGGTTTTGGAGTCGTACTTTGTCTGGTCCCTCACCTTGGACCTGTTTGCTATGCGTGACCCTACCAGGGGCATGAAGTCCCAGACAACTTCGCTCCTAGGATCAGCAATTGTAATTAAAAGGAGAGCTTTGTGCTGAAAATATCTCACAATTAAGAGTCTGGCATCTGCAATTGTTCACTCTGCAAACCTGATGCCAAGGGCCTGATGAGGCATCTTTTCAAAGTTTAGCTCATTTCCTCTGATGAAATGAATTGTATTCAGCCTCTTTGTGAAAGTGTCTCATTGGGAGGCGATTGATGAGAGTAAATAGAGACTCTGAAAGCCACATTGTTCATCTAGTTCTGATTGTGTGACCAGTGTGCGTCCCAAACGTTGTCCTAATCGAGTCATGTAGGTCATGTCATATTTTAAGTCCAGGAACAGTCTCACAAAAAATGAATTTGATATGAATTAGTTATGGGCAGATTACCATGTTGAAGGTATATTGTACCACTATTTTGACAAGTCAAGGTTTCAGTAACGCTTCACTGCACATTACCAGTATGTTGTTTTTTTTGGGCGGGGGGATTTGGAGGTGCTGCAATATGATTGGCTCATTGCAAAGAGCAGACTGTCACACGCTAAACAATCAGCCTCTTTGATGTTAATGAGGTGAGGAAGTGAGCAGCATTTTTTCCTCTTTCCTCGATGAGCAGGTCGGGGGGGGGGGGGTCCGAGTACACACACACATTTTGAAACACTTTTCAGAAAAAAAGCCAACACAGTTTTACATTTCAGAAAGCATCCATCCATCTATTATTCAAGCCACTCATCCTCACAAGGGTCACAACAGAGCTGGAGCCCATCGCAGCTAGCTTCGGGTGAAAGGCGGACTACACCCTGAACTGATCGCCAATCAGTCACATGGCAGATATCAACACCATCACTGAGTGGGAATCAATCCCACGTTGCTCACACCAAAGTCAGACGTGTGTACCACTACACCATCAGTGAGTTTTCACTTCAGAAAACAAATTAACCAATAAAAAAAAAAAAACATTTACATTTAAGATCATTAAGAAAAGCAGAAAAGCAGCCCCGTAGCTCAGTGGTTAGAGCACTGGTTTGGTAAACCAGGGATTGTGTTCGTATCCCACTGGGACCTCCACTCCCTGAGAAGGGTTGCGTCAGGAAGGGCATCCAGTGTAAAAATTGTGCCAAACATATATGTGCGTTTCATCTGAGATGACACACTATGGCAACGCCGAAAGAAGCTTTCTTACTAAGAAAAGCAGAAACACTTTTACAAAAAAATGAAACAAATTTACAAAAGACAAAAAGAAAATATTACATTCAACAGACATTCTTAGTAATCTCAGACTCTTTTTTTGGAAAGACCCATTTCGCTTCAAAATGGTAGTCTCCGCAGATGTAACAAGATGTCCCCAAATAGCGATTGTACAGATGGACGCCCTGAACAGCCTGCCTGTACAGGCATTTGATGCATTATATACAACACGTAGTTTCCCTTTATACTCCAGCACAACCTACGCACACAGTTTTAAAAATCTTCTGCAGTTCTAGCCCTATTGGCTAGGACGACACAGTGTGGTGTTTCCTCAACACAATTTGGTCATTTGCAGTAGCTGTTTTTACTTTGCTTTCCAAAACAACGAAAAAAGCAACAACAATGACAACTGTAGAAGACAGTTTGCTTAAAAAAATTGAGTTAAGTTAAATAATAAGGCGTTTGTTAAAGAAAGAAGATGCTGGTAGGAATTAAAAGGACATTTTACATTACTTTATTATATTTGCAAGGAAGCAGTCAGCCAATTTTTTAACATACTGAGCAAGGAATCTACCTTGCAAACATTCTGGTCACAAGCTTTGCTTTTTCATTGACAGGCACATTACATGTTATGAATATAGGTTAGGATTAGTGTTAAACAGCATTTGGTACTTTACATTCTATTTACAGAATATGGCCTGAGCAGAGGTAACCCAGCGACAAGGCTTGCAAACCTTGAAATGTATTTTCACTGTAGCAAAGCAAGCAAAGCAAAGCAAAGCAAATTTATTCATAACGCACATTTCATACACAAGGTAACTCGATGAGCTTTACATGATTGAAAGAATATAATACATAAAAACATAAAGGTACCACGAAATCAGCTATTAGTCCAACAATATCACTGAAAAGTTGAAGTACTCTAAAACCCATGAGAAAAAAAGATTTTTTAACCTGGATTTAAAAACATTCACACTTCGTGCTGACGTCACTTCTATGGGCAACGTATTCCTTTTTTTTTTTTTTTTTGCAGCAGCAGCATAATAGCTAAATACTGACTCACCATCTTTGCTTTGGACTCTGTACACTTTATTAGACCTGAGTCAGTTGATCTCAGAGCCCTACTGGGTTTGTATTCCATCAGCACTTCTTTCATGTATTCAGGACCTAAACCATTAGTGATTTATACATCAGGAGCAGAATTTTAAAATCTATTCGAAGACTGACTGGAGCCCAGTGTAAAGTCTTTAGAATTGGAGTTATATGCTCTGACTGCTTTGCTCTGGTCACATGGTGAGCTGCAGCATTCTGAATGAGCTGCAGCTGTTTAATGCTCTTTTTGGGGAGCCCAATCAGAGACCATTACTAGAGTCAAGTTTACTTGAGATAAAAGCATAGATAAGCTTCTCCTGATCTTCTTCACAGATGCAAGCCTTCACTCTAGCTATGTTCTTAAGATGGTAAAATGCAGTTTCAGTAATTGATTTGATATGATTGTTGAAGGTCAGGTCAATCTATCAGACCACCAAGGTTTCGGACTTGGCGTTTGCTTTTTAAAGATCATGAGTCCAGGTATTTATGAACGGTAGTCCTTTTTATATTTATTGCCAAAAACAATTATGTCAGTTCTGTTGATGAAATTCTGGCTCATCCAGTTATTTATCTGCTTTAGACAGTGGCACAATACCTCAAATGATGTATAGTCATCAGGAGACACCTCAAAATATAACTGTCATCTGCATAGCTATGATAGTCAAAACTAAAGTTCAGGAAAATTTGATCCAAGGGTAGTATATACAGACTGAACAGGAGGGGTCCAAGGTCTGACCCTTGAGAGACCCCATATGTCATTAATATTTGTTGAGATTGAGCACTTCCAATGGTTAGAAAGTAGCTCATTCCTCCAGGTTGGACCTGAACAATTAAGGACCGTTCCATTTAGTCCTAAACACATTTGTAACCTCTTTAGCAGTATATTGTAATCTATGGTATAAAAAAACTCCAACAAGACCCAAATTGACACATTTCTTAAGTCAATATTCCTGTAGGGAAAGATGTGAAGATGTGCCACTCAAGGAAAGTTGCCAAACTATGCACATTTCACCATAGTTAGTCGGGTTCCGCGGCAGTGGTCGGTGTGCGTCAGCCTTAACCACCATAATCCTAATCTTAACTCATTCAAAAATACCTGAACCCGATCACTCGTCCCAAACCTAACCTTAATGAACTTTTTTTTTTCATTATGTTTGGGATTGACATCTTGTTTCTTCTGCGTAGCTACCCATACTGTGATGCAGGAGCCGATCATGTTGAAGCAGGTTGGGTCTTGCTGAAAAATGGCAGGGGATTTCCAAGAATGTCTGTGAAATGGGACCTTCCCTTTCTGGGTGTTTCCCCTTTAGTTGTTTTTTTTCCTTTCATTTGTTGCATCTTTTGTGAAAGCATTTCTGCTTTGTTAATGTTTCCTGAAATGTAAAGGTTTCTGATTTTTGTTCATTTGTTTTCTGAAATGTAATAGTGTTTAAATTCTTATAAAGTTTTTTTTCCTGAACTGTAAATGTGTTATGCCTTTTGTTGTTTCCTAAAATGTCAAAGTGTTTTGGCTTTTATTTAATTTTTGAAACATAAAAGTTTTTCCACAATTTTTTGTTGATTTGCACTTCCAGGCCACGGTAGATCAGGGACAGTGTTTTTTTTTTTTTTTTTTTGTTAAAAAAACATAATTAAAATGATACTAATTTGGTCATATTTCAATTTTATTGTCAACACACATATTCTTCTTTTTCTTTCAGCTTGTCCCGTTCGGGGTCACCATAGCGTGTCATCTTTTTCCATCTAAACCTATCTCGTGCATCCTCCTCTCTAACACCCACTGTCCTCATGTCCTCCCAAACAACATCCATCAACCTTTTCTTTAATCTTCCTCTCGCTCTTTTGCCTAGCAGCTCCATCCTCAGCACCCTTTCACCAATATACTCACTCTCTCGCCTCTGAACATGTCCAAACCATCGAAGTCTGCTCTCTCGAAGCTTGTCTCCAAAACATCCAACTTTGGCTGTCCCTCTAATGAGCTCATTTCTATTCCTATCCAACCTGTTCACTCCAAGCGAGAACCTCACCATCTTCATTTCGGCTATCTCCAGTTCTGCTTCCTGTTGTTTCTTCAGTGTCACCGTCTCTAATCTGTATATCATGGCCGGCCTCACCACTGTTTTATAGACTTTGCACTTCATCCTAGCGGAGACTCTTCTGTCACATAGAACACCACACACCTTCCACCAACTGTTCCATCCCGCTTGGACCCGTTTCTACACTTCCTTACCACACGCACCATTGCTCTGGATTTTTGACCCTAAATATTTGAAGTCCTCCACCCTCGCTATCTCTTCTCCCAGTAGCCTCACTCTTCCCCCTCCACCTTTCTCATTCACGCACATATATTCTGTTTTACTTTGGCTAACCTTCATTCCTCTCCTTTCTAGTGCGTACCTCCATATTTTTTTAACTCTTCCTCCGCCTGTCCCCTGCTTTCACTGTATATCACAATATCATCTACGAACATCATGGTACAAGGGGAATCCAGTCTAACCTCATCTGTCAGCCTATCCATTACGACCGCAAACTTGAAGGGGCTCAGTGCGGAACCCTGATGCAGTCCCACCTCCACATGAAATTCTTCTGACACACTAATGGCACATCTCACCACTGTTCTGCTTCCCTCATACATGTTCTGTACTATTCTAACATATTTCTCCGCCACACCAGACTTATGCATGCAGTACCACAGTTCCTCTCTTGGTACTCTGTCATAGGCTTTCTCTAGATCCACAAACACACAATGCAGCTCCTTCTGACCTTCTCTGTACTTTTCCACGAGCATCCTCAAGGCAAATAATGCATCTGTGGTACTCTTTCTAGGGATGAAACCATACTGTTGCTCGCAGATACGTACTTCTGTCCTGAGTGTAGCCTCCACTACTCTTTCCCATAACTTCATTGTGTGGCTCATCAACTTTATTCCTCTATAGTTCCCACAGCTCTGAACATCCCCTTTGTTCTTAAAAATGGGAACTAGAACACTTTTCCTCCATTCTTCAGGCATCTTTTCGCCCGCTAGTATTCTGTTGAATAAGTTGGTCAAAAACTACACAGCCATCTCTCCAAATTGCCTCCATACCTCTACCGGTATGTCATCAGGACCAACTGCCTTTCCATTTTTCATCCCTTGTAGTGCCTTTCTGACTTCCCCCTTAGTAATCATTGCCACTTCCTGGTCCTTCACACTTGCATCTTCAACTCTTCCTTCTCTCTCATTTTCTTCATTCATCAACCTCTATTTACTCTGGTCGAGGTAAAACTTCAATGATTAGGCCTGAAGAAAAGTTTAACAATTTATTTGAAAGTACAGAGTCAAACAATAAGGTTGGAGATGCCCAGTGTTGGGCTCTCCCCCACGTAGCTCAGGTCATGTTGAAGAGCCTACTACTACTACTACTACTACCACTACTACTATTGCTACTATGACTAATAATAATATGCAGCAAGGTAGATGAGTGTTCACCATATCCACTTCACATTTCTGGGGTGTTTGTATCTGTGCATACAAAAGCTCCACCCTTTGAGTCACCCTCATGTTAGTGTGATACAAATAAGTGCATTCGATCATCTCATTTCATCAAGTGTATGGCCAATCAAATACATTATACAGTGTTACTTTCCATTTAGATGAGTGCCCAAGTGCCTGCAGTAGTCTTCAGTTTTGTTCACCTACTTTATGTGAAACTTCTGTTTTGCAACTATGTAGTACTTTTCATAATTTTGTCAATACTTGAAAATATTCACTGATCTTATATATGACTAAATCCAGTTTGCTCAACTTTCTAGAATTCGAATTTCCATGGTGTGTAGCCTGGTCAATGTACTATATGGTAATCGCACTTTAGATTATTGTACTGTGGTTGTGTCGTAGTCATATTGAGCCAGAAAGAAACCTGTTACATGAGCTAAAACCTGATACATGAACTGTCCCACAATTCATGTTCTGAAGCCTTTAGAAGATGAATTTGAAGACGGAGCTCTCCTATGTCTGGGTTTGAAGTCAACAAGGTAGTTAAAGCTCCACGGTGGCAAGACCCTGGGGGTGGATGAGATTTCCCCAGAGTTCCAAATGGCTCTGAATGTTGTGGCGCTGTCCTGGTTGACATTCCTCTGCAATATCATATTGACATTGGGGACAGTGCCTCTAGATTGGCAGATGAGTCAGTCAGTGGTCCCCCTTTTTAAGGAGGGTGTTTTCCAACTACAGTATAATCACACTCCCCAGCCTCCCTAGTAAGGTCGATTCAGGGGTGCTGGAAGTCAAATCTCAGATTCAGGATTAATCAATCAAATGGGTATTACAGAGAACATAAAGTACTTGTGGTTGATGTGAACAATTATTTGCTTTCCTAAAATACCTCAGTCAAGCCCTTTGTCGACTGGTGCCTCTCTTATAACCCAGTGATGGATCATACTTGATGCATGGCTGTGAGAAACAACTACCTACATTTTGTCCTGAGTATTAAAGGAATGCTCCACTCATTCACTGAAAAATGAAAAGCCTTAATCCGATCGGTCATGTACTGTTATCATGTACATCATTTAATGGTGTTTTGAGAAGATTTTTATTGGCAATTATGAATTTTCATGTGCGCCACCATTTTGGCAAGTCACATGACCTACTTGCACTGATGTGACGTATTCTATGCGTAAACAAAGACATCATGGCTGATTTGTAGTGCCATCATATGCATTACCACAACCATCGGACATGCCCTACTGTATCGTGAAAGTTTGCCATAATTCGGATAGAAATAATCAGAGGAAGGCTCAGAGGCATATTCTGCCCAGGAAGGAAAAGAAGGATTTAAGGAACCAGTGGCTAATGAAGTGTGGTGGCCCTGAGTCGTACAACAAACAGGCCAGGCTATGCAATGAGCATTTTGTGCTTTGTTACGTGTGAATTTAGACGAATGTCACCTTTGCTCAAACCAGCAAAATGTGAGTAGGCAGTTGTATTGTATTTAATCACACACACAACCTTACAATACAAACACGATAAAATAATGAACACAAAATAGAAGTTCAAAGACAGAGTCGTCGTGCCAAAATGGCGAATACTCACCAATGTTGAACGAATGTTCTCAAACAGGCTAATATTCTTTCCAGCGAGTATTCCAAGTTAGTGAATGTTCCAGAAATGTCCAAATGTTCAAGAACGAAAGGCAGCAGGCGTCCGTGTAGTTTGTTCTAACCAGTGTACTTTGTCCCAAAGCAGTGGTGTGGTGTGAATAAGCCCCATTGATGATCTTTCTCGTCCTTATATAGGCACTCCTTAAAACATTCCAGAATTCCGCATCACAAAGATGTGCCTCATAACAATTGAAAAGTATTGATCAATTTGCTGAGCAGGACAAAGGTCAAGCCAAAGATCAGGTCATTATCACTTGGACCCCGGCCACCCTGTTGGTATCACTTGGACCCCGGCCACCCTGTTGGCTGGAACCGCCACAGGTTCATATCTGTATGGACGTATTGCTCCATCTTCCCGATCAACTGATACTGCTATTTCTTCATTAGATGAGGATAAATACGAAAAATCAACGCTGTGACTATGTAGGAATTGATCTGTAACCAAGCCTTTATTTACGCACATGTTACGTCACTTTCTGTTTATTAAATCATGTGATCTCGTAAAAATAGTCAAAATGGAGTTAGCATGTTCTCTCCGTACGTGCGTGGATTTGGCACTCCGGTTTCCTCCCACATTGCAAAAATATGCAACAATTAATTGGATACCCTAAATTACCCCTATGTATAATTGTGAGTGCGGCTGTTTGTCTCTATGTGGCCTGCAATTGGCTGGCACCCAATTCAGGGTGTACCCTGCCTTCTGCCTGTTGACAGCTGGGATAAGTTCCAGCACGTCCATGACCCTCGTGAGGATAAGCGCGTAAGAAAATGGATGGATGGTTACATATTTCTTGGGAATACTTATGCCATATTAACATTTATATTTGCATTGTTGGGCAAAGGGTAGCATAATTGCAAGGTCACGGCAAACGGAAACTGTCCCACCATATTTTTGAAGAAATTGGGTGGGATGGTTGTATTGTTGTCTTTGTTGTGATTTCATCCAAATTTGACATCACAGCTTGTTGGTGTTAGCAAGACAGACACATTCATCTGGCTAGAATCCAAAATGTTCCCACATCGTTGCATTTATGTGGAGCTTTGGAAGTAATTCCATTAATGTTTCTCAACTTAAATGCAGCTTGCAGGTCGCCATCAGAAAACTTGGGTCTCGTTTATGAGGGCGCCCACATTTTTAAAGCACCCACTTACCCATACAGACACTTACAGGCACACACATACACTCAGACATTCATATGGCCAATGTGGTCCACTCCAATCTCTTCTCTATCTCTTATTGGTTTAGAGACCACAATGGTGAAACCCATCCTGGATCTGCTCTCAATTTCTGGAAATGTTTTTTTTTTTTATTATTCCTCAAATTACTGGGGACTTGTATGCACCCTGCACCATTCAGAAATTAAGGCGCATATGTGACCAAATTAGACACATTCAGCGGTCTAGTCCGAAGACGCAGATTTATTATACTTAATGTCTCTCTGCAAATGTTTGTGCATCCCAGATGTGGGATGCACATCAAACAAGATCCCTGGATATTTCACTTTTTGATTTTCAACAATATCCTGTTAAAAATGATATACTGTTTATGACAAAATTTTGTTTTGTTTTAAAAAATTTTACTGACTCCAATATATCTTGTGTGTGTTTTACTGATAAAACAACAGTTGTCATTGTTCACTTCTATGTACTTTTATTCCCATGAAACCAGACCAAAGGTAAATAGTCAAACAAAACGAGGAACGCATTTCAGGAAATTTCCTTTGGCCAGCTAAGAAAACCAGAGGCGAGAATTTGGTGATTCTGGAGTTTTTTTAAATTATATATATATATTGTTTTTGGGTGGTGGAGGTCGACAGAAAGTCCTTGATAAAAACTGCTTGGTGTGTTATTCCCACTCAGCTGGATGTGGTCAGGATGTTGAGCAAATGGGAAATGGTGAGGACTGTCTGGCAAGCATGTAGTTTTTAAAGATTGAAAGCCAGAATAAAATTTAAACCAGCTATTACAGTTTACTGGAGAGTATGTGTTGTGTTTAATTCATTCTATGTATAGACTACTTAAAGATATAGCCTACTAAGAAATGTTTATCTTTATACAAGTAGCTGTTTCTTGTCTTTGTTTCTGAACCCAAAGCAAGTCCTTTAATGAGTTGAAAGCTGCTGGAAGAATCTTAATCATTTACCTATGAGAAAAATCAATCTGAAAATTTGTACCAAGTCACATTTGCATGGAAGGCATGTGCTCACAGTCACTGCATCACCTTCTTAACTCTTTTCTCTGACTTTTTTTTTTTGTTTGTCCTCTCTAGGGGTCTGAGGAATAATCTGATAAGCACAGTGGAGCCTTGGGCCTTCCGTGGTCTGCTGACTTTAAGGAGACTGTAAGTATTATGAAGGCTTCTAACAGTCTTCTTTAGAGGACAGTGTTGAAGAACTCATCTGTCTTTATAAGATTACAAGAATACATTATAGTGTATTAACTACTCTGTCAAAATTAAAAGAAATAATTACACTCCCCTTCAAAAGTATTGAAATAGTGAGGTCAATCCCTTTATTTTCGGTGGAGACCGAAAATCCATCGATCCATTTTCTGAGCAGCTAATCCTCACAAGAATCGCGGGAATGCTGGAGCCAATCCCAGCTGTCATCAGGCAGGAGCAGGGTACATCCTGAACTGGTTGCCAGCCAATCGCAGTACACTTGTAGATAGACAAGTCACACATCACAATCACACCTAAGGGCAATTTAGAGTGTCTAATTAATGTTGCATGTTTTTTGGGGGATTTGGGAGGAAATCGGAGTGCCCAGAGAAAACCCACGCAGGCACGGGAAGAACATGCAAACTGTACACATGCGAGGCCGAGATATGAACCCCAGTCCATAGAACTGCATGAACTGTGAGGCCAATGTTCTGCAGTTGTGTGAGAGTGAAAATATTTAATACAATTTATTTCATAAGATAAGTTTAATTTAGCTGTTGTTCCATTGTGCTCTTTACTCGACCAAGACGATTAAATGATTTTGAGGTGAGCAAAAGTATTGTCACTGATAGACATGAAGAAAGATTAAAGTGCATAAAAATTTTGTATTTTGTTGCAAATCCCTAGCAACTGCATGAACCCTATTACTCCGAAAATGTTCTTTGGGTTGAACTGAGGAGATTAACTTGACCAGTCAAACATTGCACTTGTTGCACCCGAGTTTTTTTTTTTTTTTCGTTATTTCCTTTCTGGTTTCATTTGTTCTTTGAATTGTCACAACATTGCTGTGGATTTTCCAGTTCTCCAGTGGAGATTAATGAGTCTGTGCCAGAAGCCACGTGAGCACAGCCCATGACATTACCTCCGTTGTACTGTACTTTACGTTAGGGTTAGGGTTAAAGACCCTGAAAAAATTATCGATTCCCCCAAACTTTAGCCTTCTATCACGAGCCATCGAGACGGAGGAGAACGCAAATTCAGAACTCTGGAGACGCAGAGGAAGTTTGGGAAAAGTGTTTATTCGTTCCAAAGTCGGGGATCAGGCAGACAGTCAAGTGCAGCAGCGGTAGACAGGACATCGGGCGTAGAGAGCAGGTCCCTGGGCACGCAGGGGTCGGTACACGGGAGATCAATCAGAGATAGCAGGAGTGTCAAAGTCGTCAGGCTTACGGGGTCGGTCGGAGAACATGCGGAGGTCGGTACACAAGGGTTTACGATCAGAGATACGGGAGTGCAGGAACAGAGCACGAGTTGGGACGATCTGGCGAAGACCAGTCGTCCCCTGGGTCCTATAAATACAGGGGTTAATCAGCCAGGATGAGGCGCAGGTGTGTGCCTCCTAATGTCCAGGGCTGGACCGGCAGGACCATGACACCTTCCCATTATTTTGGTTTAGGTTCATTTATTGTCTCATCACTGTGTAACACTTTGTTCCTACTTTTGGATAGTTCCAGCATGGTGTTTGTCTTCTTCCTGCTAATTCAAGGTTTCCATTACTGCTGTATGATTTTAGGGAAAAAAACAACATTCTGATTTTCTTTAACCTTGCAATAAACTGTATATTGCAATAATTAAAAAGCATATATTTGTTTTTTTTCTCCTCTTTAGAAAAACTGTGCTATAGCACAAAAGTGTAAATATGGAGTTATTTGTTTGTAGTCTACCTGTATTTAAATGGACTGCTATATTAGTAGTAGTCAGTCAGACATGAAGTTAAAACCATTTATTTTCATCCTCCGTTATATTGTAGTGTCATTAGTACGGTGAATACCCAAGACTATTCAAAATCAGAATAAGAATCATCTAAAATGGCCAATTGTGTAACAACACACAAGAAATTTTTCTGGGCAGTCCGTGCCGCCCTGGTACAACATTCATCTTGAGTACGGAGAAGAACAAACAAACAAGAATGAACAACAAGAGACATTCGATTAATAGAGGACGAGTTCTTATAATCATCAAAGTTGAGCAAAGATGCAGAGTCTTTGCTTATAGTGTGTCCACTTACCCATTCGTGGTTCACTGTCATAGACCAGTGCAATGACAATGGACCTTTCCGACTGGCGAGCTTAAGCTCCGCCCCCTTAGCGACATTTGCCATGTCCAACAAGCTTTATTGCTCACATCCAAAATGGCAACTGAAAAGAACAAGTTCGAAGTCGATTCTCTCTCACATATTCCAGATAATATTGCGGTATCTTTTTTTGCCAAATCTGTCAGACTTCCCCAAGAGTGTTCTATAGAAAGGTCTCAAATATTTCACGCAAGGATATGTACACGGAATTAAGATTTTGGACGGAGCAGGACGCAATGTCAGAGTTACAGCAAAATGTTGGCGATCAATGCAAAAAAGTTTGACGCCTCACAAACTTCATGTTGAAATCCTACAGGATAAAATAGTGGAATCGTACGGCACATGTAAAGCAGGGTGAGTACTTTTGACTTGGAAATATTGAGTTAGGTGCAATTTTTAATTTAAACAGTGGTGATTAACTCAGTTAGTACCGTAGTCACCAGATGAAAAAGTTTCACTTGGCTTGTAATCAAACCCAGTGCTCTGTCTTAAAAGTCTAATGTGATACAAATAGGAAAATAGATATTTCTCTTGCATGACGCATCGCGCATTTTACATATGCCTAACCCGGCTCTTCGGCATAAAACATTACACACTTCATTCAGCAGGTCAGTGATACACTAACAATGTGAAAGTTGTTGTCCTGCAATGTATAAAGCACTGATAAAAATGAAATCAAACTCAGAGAAGACACTTCTTCCTCACTTACCTTCGAACATACAGCCTTGTGTTTGTTGATATTGTCCACATTGTACGTGCGGTCTTCTGCAAGTCTTAATCCAACGTAGACACTTCGTCAACTGTGTTTTAGGATTTGGAAAATGAATCAACCGGGCCCCTTGTCACCTTGCAGGATATCTTTCATCAGAATTGCATGTTCCCCAAGCGCATCTGAGGACCATTTTCTTCATAACATTAACTTTTCCAAGCGCATGCTACTGACGACCAGTAGTGCTTGTGGGACAACATAGCGGCAGGGTCGCGTCAAGCCAGTGGTTAAGACAATGTGGCTATCTGATTGGCTATTATTGTACGAGTGATTGACAGGTCAGAAAGGTCTATTGTGCAAAGGGTGCAGTTTAAAACGACGAACCGTGCAATAGTCAACAGTATGTATTACTAATACTAATACTGATTGAACCAGTAGGAGTGTGTCCCACAATGCTGCAAGGCAGAAAATACTAAGTTTGCTGATCAAGAGTTTAATAACTTAATTGCAAGTGGGATAAAACTGTTTGAATGCCTGCTAGTTTTGATTTACAATGATCAGATGGAAGGAGCTGGAAGAGCTGGTGGCCTGGATGTGAAGGGTCCAAAAGAAAGATCGAGTGAATACCTATAGAAAATCCACACAGGCAGAGGGAGAACATGCAAACATGCAGTTCTGTGGAGGAAGGTTAGAATCCCAGCCCCGCCTGTGTGGAGTTTGGCTGTTCTCCCTGTGCGTGTGTGGGTTTTCTCCGGACACTCCGGTTTCCTCCCACATCCCAAAAACATGAATTAATTGGAGATTCAAAATTATCCCCGATCCTTGATTTTGAGCCCCTCCTCCTACCCGATGCCAGCTGGGAAACGCTGCAGCAATCCTATGACCCTTGTGAGGATGAGCAGCTCAAATAATGGATGGATGGATCTGTAAGCGGAAGAAGCTTACATTGTCACACACACATTTGTCATGATCCTGCCGCTCCAGCCCGGGCTGTGCGGGTGCCCTTGCGCTCGCGCTAATTGGGAGGCACACAGCTGCGCCTCATGCGGGCTGATTATCCCGTGTATATAAAGGACCCCGATGACGACTGGTGCTCCGGCAGATCGTTGAGCTTCATGCCCCGTTCGAGTACTCCCGTATCCCTGATCGTCAACCCGTGTGTACCGACCTCTGCCTGTTCTCCGACCGACCCCGTAAACCTGACTCCTTTGACACTTCTGCCTTCCTTGATTGTTCTCCCGTGTACCGACTCCTGCCTGGCCGCTCACCTGCTCTCTTCGTCCGACGTCCCAACTACCGCTGCTGCACCTGACTCCCTGCCCGATCCCTGACCATTTAATAATAAACATTTTTCCCTGAACTACCTTGTATCTTACATGTAATCCTGCATTTGGGTCCTACCTCTGTTCCGATGGGTCGTGTCAACATTACCCTGAAAAAACCATGTCACTTGCATTTGGGTCCAACCCTATGTCCCATGTTCGTGACAGCCAATGAACTTCTATGAACTGCACTGAGGTCGGGTGTGTTCATCTGGGAGCGGAGTTCTGGGGGCACTGCTGTAATGGTACGCCACCGAGATCGCCTGTACTCGGACACAAATATGGCACGATGCATTGCAGCTTACTATAAAGCCACAACTACATTGTGTAGTTGTGCCAAAACACTGCAAGGTGGCTGCGGCTGGTGGTCCTCTTACTTCAGGCAGTTGACAGTGGTCCAGAGTCCTTAGCCAATCAGGACGCAGAACACAATGCAGGGTTTCCCTTAGCCAATCAGGGTACAGAACACAATGTGCATTCATACTCTGTAAAAAAAATAATCCTGCTATACTGTAAAAATTAAATTAAAATTTACCCCCCGACACACACACACACGCACACACACACAAATCTGTGTAATAGCGAGGCCGCGTAAAGTGAACCATGTTGTTATGAGGAAACACTATATTTCATTTTTAATGTTCTATTTGTCGGTTTTTGTCAAGTTTTAACCTGCCATTGTATATTTTTCTTTTCATTGTGACCACACAATGTGTGGTACAGTCTTGGGCAAAGGTGCAAAAAATATAAGCAGATTTAATTTGCCACACCATAATTTTTTAATTACTGCCATTCATAATTGGGAAAACACTGAAGTTATTATTTTTTAGTATATACTCAGCTATATATACTGTGAACTATCGGAATGTGCCCGTACACAAAAAAGAAAATTAAATATTATTGTTATAATATTAAAATATCATTTGATTGTTTTGAGCTCCCTTGTTCAAGTATTTTCATGAACCTTTGCTCTACATTTAGCCTTTAAAGTGAGTGACAACATTGCATTTAGTTTTGTGGAGTCTCGGGTGGCCAAGGACACAGGCTGTGAGTTAGCTATGCTGAGTTTGGTGTGTGTTTGTGTGCGCGCATGTGCGTTTCCAAACTTAAGGAGAACCAAAATGTTAATTTAAGTGTTCCCTAACTGGTGATTATGTGAATACTCTGCTTATTTTCCCACAGCTGCTCCAACAAAGCTCCTCTTTAATTACAGAGCATGAGGGCACAGATCCGTTCACGTGCAAACCCCTCTGTATTTTCACTTTTGAGTGTCTGTATACTGGCAATAGTTATGATTTATGCAATGAGGAAAAGGTTAAACAAGGTTTGTAAGTAAATGAGTTGCTAATATACAAGGCTCTTTACATGGCTAAAAACATTCAAATACACAATAACAAACATTTGAAAAAGTACAATTAAAACAGCGGCACAGTGGAGCTGTCATGTTCCTGGCATCCTCCCAGGCTGGGTGTGGTCAGCCAATTAGTCGACACACACCTGCACCCAGTTTCGGCTGATTACACCCAGTACTTATAGGACACGGGGGATAACTAGTCCTCCGCCAGATCGTTGATTCCCATGCCTCGTTCCCGCACTCCCGTATACCTGACCTACCGTGTACCGACCCTCGCCTGTTCCCTGACCATCCTAGTAAGCCTGCCACTTCTGATACTGCTGCTTTTCCTGAGTGACTCGCTGATCATTGACCACGGACCGAATAAAGGCTATCTGTACTCTACCTGCTTGCCTCTGGAGTAGTGCATTTGGGTCCGCCCTCGAGCCCCGGTCGTGACAGAACGATCTGGCCAAAACATGGACCCAGCCGACTCTGAGGCCATCCGCCGTTTGCTTCAAGTCCAGGGCAAGACGCCTGGTCGAGCAGGAGGCTGCTCTCCAGGTTACGAATCAACGTCTCCATGAGATCTGTGCTGGCTGAAGCCGTGGCTAGCATCCCAAGCTAGCACGGCTGCTACGCCGATGATGGTCAATCCGCCTGTCGCTTCGAGTCCACCCGTTTCGCCTGTTACAGAGCCCTCCCGTGCCGGAATAACTCCGCCCAACCGGAACGTTTCTCAGGCGACTCAGGCAACGTCAAGCCCTTCCTTTCGCAGTGCGACCTCCATTTCGAATTGCGCTTTCCCCACGGACCGCTCCCGGATCACCTTCGTCATTTCCCACATGACTGGGAGGGCGGAGGCATGGGCCACTGCAGAGTGGAGTCGCAACTCGGAGATCTGCCATTCATGGACGACGTTTGTCTGCGCGCTCACCCAAGTATTCCAGTACGTGGCTCCGGAACGCAAGGCGACGGTCTCTCTCATGACAATTTGCCACGGCCGTCGCCACATGTCAGACTACGCTGTCAAATTCCAGATCAGGGCCGCTGAGAGCCGGTGGAACGAGGAGGCTCTCCATGACGCCTCCTACCAGGGACTTTCCCCACAGATCCGTGGTCACCTCATTGCTGTGGATCTTCCGCCTTCGCTGGTTGCCCTCATCGCACTGGCCCTCAAGGTGGATCAGCGCTTGGCCGTGCAGGGGCATATTGACGGCATGACGGAGGAGGAGACGGGGAGGCTCAGCCCGGTCGCTTCCCGGCTGCCCACGCTGCTTTCTAGGTCGGAACCCATGCAAGTGGAGGAGCTCGGCAGATCAGCGGAGGAGCGCTTGCGCCGGCGACGAGATGGGCGTTGTTTCTACTGCGGTCATCTTGGACACCTAATTGCCCGCTGCCTGGTTCGGCTGAAGCGCTCCGACCTTAAGATCTCTACGCCGGTGAGTGTGCGGTATACTGTCACTGAGTCAGGGCGATTGCTTTTGGACCTCACCGTAGGAACGGACTCTCACTCGTGCTTAGTGACCGCGTTCATTGACTCCGGTTCAGACGCTAACGTTTTTAACTCTAGCAGCAGTGATATAATCCTGGGGAGCCCGTGGCTCAAGAGACACAACTCCCACATTGACTGGGTCACAGGTCGGATAATGGCATGGGAGGAGGACTGTCACAAACAGTGTCTCGCTGCTGAGGACGGAGGGATTCAAGTTGCTGAACTGAGTACCACCTCCGAATTAGCCACAGTGCCCTCTTGTTACCATGATTTAAAGGAGCTTTTTTCTGAGTCCAAGGCAAAATCTCTCTGCCGCCGCATTGGCCTTATGACTGTGCTATCGGACTCCTCCCTGGTACCTCACCTCCCAGAGAGAAACTGTTTTCTTTGACAGGACCGGAGCACCAGAAAATGAGGGAGTATGTCGAGAACTCCCTGGCAACTGGACTCATTCGCCCGTCGTCCTCACCAGCCGGTGCAGGTTTTTTTTTTTTCATTAAAAAGAAGGATTCCACTTTGCGACCCTGCATCGACTACCGAGGATTGAATGACATCACGGTCAAGAACAGGTACCCCTTGCCCTTAATCGCTACGGCTTTTGAACTCCTCCAAGGAGCCCGGATCTTCATCAAACTGGACTTGCGCAGCGCGTATCATCTGGTGCAGATCCGGGAGGGCGACAAATGGAAGACAGCTTTCAACACTCCTACGGGGCATTACGAGTATCTCGTGATGTCCTTCGGCCTGACCCATGCCTCGGCCGTCTTCCAAAACTTCATTAATGACGTGCTTCGGGAGTTCCTGAATAAAACTGTATTTGTATACCTTGATGACATTCTTGTCTTTTCAGCAGACCTGACCTCTCACATCCAACAGGTCAGAGAGGTGCTCTAGCGTCTGTTGGAGCACCGGCTGTTCGTAAATATGGACAAGTGTGAGTTCCACCGAGCATCCGTGTCCTTCCTGGGTTTTGTCCTGGGAGAGGGGGAGATACGTATGGACCGAATAAAGGACCTAATAAAATTAAGCGGTGCTGCGGTGACCTGCCCCCACCAGCAGGAAGGACTTACAGAGGTTCTTAGGATTCGCTAACTTCTACAGGAAGTTCATAACGAACTTCAGCTCCGTGGCCACTCCTTTGCATGCGCTCACCTCACCACCTTCGGGTGGTCCACGACCTGCCGGGAGTTTCACCGCTGCGCCCATCCTCATTGTTCCGGACCCAGATCACCAGTTTATGGTGGAGGTTGACGCATCTAATTTGGGAATCGGAGCCATCTTGTCTGAGAGGAGTCCCAAGGATGGAAGGATCCACCCGTGCGCGTTCCTGTCTAGGAAGCTGACCCCGGCAGAGAGGAACTACGACGTAGGAGATCGAGAACTGCTGGTGGTCAAGACTGCATTGGAGGAGTGCCGTTCGTGGTCTTCACTGACCACAAGAACCTAGAGTACCTGAAGACCGCGAAGCGGTTGAATGCCCGCCAGGCCAGGTGGGCCCTGTTCTTCACCCACTTCAAATTTACTCTGTCTTTCCGCCTAGGCTCCAAGAACGGCAAGCCGGACGCACTCTCACGGATCCACGAAGTGGAGCGCACGGAATCAGAGGCCGCTCCTATCCTGCCAGAGGCGTCCTTCGTGTCTGGCTTCAGCTGGGCGGTCGAGACGCGGGTGAAGGAGGCCCTGGGAGAGACGCCGCCACCCCCGGATTGTCCGTTGGACTGGCTTTTAGTCGTACCATCTCTGCGGGGAGACGTCCTCATGTGGGCCCATACCAACAAAACGGTCTGCCACCCGGGAATGGCAAAAACGCGTTCAGTGGTCCAACAGAGATTCTGGTGGCCCAAACTAAGCAAAGACGTGAAGGAATTTGTCTATGCCTGCCTGGTGTGTGCGGTTAATAAGACATCCCGTTTGCGACCAGTGGGTGAGTTGCGGCTTCTGTCCATCCCTTTCCACCCGTGGTCACACATCGCGTTGGACTTCGTCACCGGCCTGCCGCCCTCTCAGGGTAATACAGTTGTGCTGTCTGTGGTGGACCGATTCTCCAAGATGGTTCACATCGTGCCACTTCCGAAGATCCCGTCAGCCAAGCAGACAGCCCAGCTGGTGTTGGACGAGGTCGTCCGCTACCACGGGTTCACCCGGGACGTCGTCTCGGACAGAGGTCCACAATTCAGCGCCTGCTTCTGGAAGGAATTCTGCACCCTCATCAGTGCTTCAGCCAGTCTAACTTCGGGCCATCATCCGGAGTCTAACGGCCAAACAGAGAGGGTAAATCAGGAATTAGAGACCGGACTTCGATGCTTAGAATCTAGAGACCAGAGCACGTGGAGCCAGCATCTCAAATGGGTTGAGTACGCCCACAACTCCCTACCCTCCGCCTCAACAGGGATGGCTCCACTTCACGTTGTGCACGGCTATCCTCCCTATCTGTTTCCCACATTGGCTGCAGACTCCGCGGTACCATCGGCCCTGAAGTATCAGAAGTGGGTCTGATCCGTGATGATACTGAAACAGATATCAATAAGCATTATTTTGATTGGTTGGTTAAGTTCAAATCTGTACCAATTCATCAGAATTTTGTTGGTCTTGTCCTGTCAACAAAAAAAAAAAGGTGCATAAGTGTAGGAAGTGCAGTTTGACAAAGCTGCTTCACACGACGTAATCAAAAATAAAAAATGAAATTTTAAGATCATTGTTTTATACCACAACAACAAAATCGAGGCACTTTTAGTTTCGTTATCAGCACTGTTGTGTCGTCTCCCCTCTGCTCCTCTCACGCTACACGAACGACTGCACCTCGCGGCATCCGACAGTCAAACTACTAATGTTCGCAGATGACACCACGGTCATCGGTCTCATCAAAGACGGCCACGAGTCTGCGTATCGACAGAAAGTGGCAAGACTGGAGCTTTGGTGTGGTCAACACAACCTGGCATTGAACATTCTAAAGACTGTAGAGATGATTATAGACTTCAGGAGGCATCCTTCGCCACACCTGCCCCTGACGCTGTCCAACTGCCTTGTGTCAATCGTCGAGACCTTTAAGTTCTTGGGAATTATAGTCTCAGAGGACCTGAAGTCGGGGACGAACATCAAATCCATTCTCAAAAAAAGCCCAGCAAAGGATGTACTTCTTGCGGTTTCTGAGGAAGTAAAGCCTATCACAAGAGCTGCTGAGACAGTTCTACACAGTAGTCATCCAATCAGTACTGTGCACGTCCATCAGAGTCTGGTTTGGGGCCGCCATAGAAAAGGACAAACTCAGACTGCAATGGACAATCAAAACCGCTAAACGGATTGTCAGCACCACGCTACCCACTATCAAGGACTTACACCCAATTTGAACGAGCTCCAGAGCAGGCAGGATCCTTTTGGACCCTCCACATCCTGGCCACCAGCTCTTCCAGCTCCTTCCGTCGGGAAAGCGCTACAGATCAATGAAAGTCAAAAGTAGCGGGCATTCGAACAGTTTTTTTCCCTCTGGAAATTAAGTAATTAAATTCTTGATCAGCAAACCTACTATTTTTCTGCCTTGTGCCATGTTAGGACACTCACCTCACTCACATCCTGCTGGTCCAATCAGTATTAGTAATATATATATATATATATATATATATATATATATATATATATATATACACACACACAAATAAACAGAAATGTCTTTTGTTCTTTGTTCCTGTTGCTATGTTGTTCTTTGTTCTGAATGTTGTACCAGGGCAGCACCGACTGCCGAAGAAAAATTCCTCGTGTGTTTTTACACACTTGGCCATTGAAGCTGATTCTGATTCTGATTATATTCCAATATTGTGATTATAGCGAGAACTCACATTTGGAGTCACTTTCTGTCAAAGCAGCATCAGGATCTTTTGTAAATGGAAAGAGAACTTTCAAACGTGTCTCATCGAATGGCAAATTAGGAGAAACGGGACTTTATGAACAATTTATTTGTCCACATGAATTTTTCAAAAATAAGATGAAGTACATTGATGAAAGGGAAGAGTTCCAAATGCAAAATAGCAGCCAATAATACCCAAAGTACCTTTAAATCTTCTATAGTGCTTTGCAATAAAGCTACCTCATTGTTATAGTATAAAGTACATTGAACTATACAAGGTCAGTTAATCTCTCTAGACACAATATTTTAACATTGTGTTTTACCATGACCATTTTTGTCATTACAGAGACCTGTCCAACAACAGGATTGGTTGCCTCCACCCTGAAATGTTTCTGGATCTTGGCAATCTTTTAAAATTGTAAGTTATGTGTTTCTTTTGATAATATAATAGTAGCGGTCTCATCACTATTATTTATTTAAGTACTATTAAGTACTCTTCTTGAACTATTACTACTCCTCAAGTGGTAAGGTAGCAGTAATCCGAGAATTCAGTCAAGTTCAAGAAACAGCCCTGTTAAGCTATTTTGGCATTTAACACTGGGAAAACAGGGTAACGTATCCCTGATATGGGCTGTTCAGTCCCTGTATTACCAGTATCACAGTTTGGTCCGCATTGCTAACAGTAAATGGGTTTTATTTCCAGTGAGTGTTGCACTCTGTTCTTGGTTACTGAGTCTATTCATAAACTTAATGCTTAAAATTTTTAGGTGATATTGGTTTGCCGTGTGTGTGATTTACAAATGATGTGGCTCTGTTGGCTTCATCAACCTGTGATCTTTCACCCTTACTTGAATGCTTTGCAGCTGAGTGTGGAGCATTTGGGATGAGAATCAGCTAAAAATAAGCGACCAAGAGAATAAGTCCACTGATGCCTGTGGGCAAAATGCGTTTCATCTGCAGGGTGTTTGGGCTCTCTCTCCCTTAGAGAAGCTCAGTCACCTGGGAAGAGTAGACCCACTGTTCCTTCTCAAAAAAGAAGCCAGTCGAGGAGGAGGCGCTCGAAGCATGCCCCACAATGAGAAAGCTCTGAGGAAGACACAATGATCTAGGCTGGCTAGAGAACACCTTAGGTTGTCACTCTGTCAATCCACCCTGAAAAACTCAATGAAGTGACTTGGGAGGAGGGCAGGAGTGAGGGCTTATCTGCTTAGCCTGCCTCTCTTGCAACCCGACTCCATATAAATTGAAAAAGATGGAGGAATTGGTATTGCAACTCACATTACTATTCTGTCTGCAGTAAGTGATTGATGAGTGTGTTTTTCTGTTTGCAGAAATTTATCTGGGAATATCTTCTCCACTTTGACAGTGGGACTCTTCACACACCTTGTGGCGCTCAGAGTATTGTAAGGAAACACATCATATTCGCATTTGTTGACACGAACTCTGATATTCTTGTAGGAGGAATCAGAAAAAATCACTTAAGAACAGATATTCACATAATTTTATTAAGGATAGGCACAATCATAGATGAATAAATCAAATGATTGTGTTCAGTGCTGCGAAAGAGTATTCACCCCCTTCCTGATTTCAGTTTTTTTCCCATAGCTATCACACACAAAGGTTTAAAATCATCAAACCAATTTTAATATCACTCACAAACAACCCAAGGAAATACTAAATGCAGCTTTCAAATGACAATTCAACTTATTAAGACACACAAAAATCCAAATCTTTCTGACCCTCTGTGAAAAGGTAATTGCTCCCCTCCCCTTGTCAAATCACAAAGTTACTGTGACTAACCACAAAACCAGGAAAGGTGAGCACAATTTCATTAAGCACACCCAAACCTGATTGTCACCATATGTTGAAGTAAGAAATCACTAAAATAGAATCTGTCAGAGAACGTGAAGTAGGGTACAAGATCTCAAGAACCAATGCATCATTACAAGATTCAAAGAAATTCTAGAGGTAATGAGAATAAAGTCAGTCTGGAAAAGGTTACAAAGCGATTTCAAGGCTTTGGGGATCCAGCAAACCACTGTTGTTATCAACAAATGGAGAAAACTGGGAACAATGGCAAACCTTCCCAGGAGTGGACAACCAACTAAAATTACTCCAAGAGTCTGACGACGACTCATCGAGGAGGTCACAAAACAACCTGGAGCAACATCCAAAGACCTTCAGACCTTGCTGGCCTCAGTTAAGGTCAGTGTTCATGACTCTGACACTGGTGAAAAATGGTATCCATAGGAGAGTTCCCAGGCAAAACCACTGCTCTCAGCAAAGAATACAAAGATTTGTCTCACATTTGACAAATATCTTTATCATCCTCAAGATTTTTGGTGAAACATTCTGTGGACTGACAAGTCAGAAAATGAACATTTTGGAAGGTGTGCGACCTATTACATCTGGCGTCAAAATGGCACAGCATTTGACAAAAAGCTCATTATTCCAACAGTGAAGCATGGTGGTGGCAGTGTGATGGTCTGGGGCTGCTTTGCTACCTCAGGACCAAAATAACTTGCTATGACTGATGGAACAATGAATTTTGCTGTGTACCAGAAAATCCTGAAGGAGAACATCCAGCCATCAGTTTGTACCCTCCAACTCAGGCGCTCTTGGACCATGCAGCAGGACAACGATGTGAAACGCACCAGCAAGTCCACCTCTGAGTGGCTCAATGGGCAGTTCATGCTAGAAAACCATCCAATGTGGTGTAGTTGAAACATTTCTGCAAAGAGTGGGACAAAATTCCTCCAGAGTGATGTGAAAGACTCAACACCAATCATGCTTGATTTCAGTTATTGCTGCCTGGGGTGGCACACCCCATTAGGTTCAGGATCACATGACATTTTCACAGAGGGTCAGAAAGGTTTGTATTTTTTTGTACATTAATAAGTTGAATTGTCATTTGAAAACTGCATATTGTTTTTCCTTGGGTTGTCTCAGAGTGATATTAAAATGGGTTTGATAATTTGAAACCTTTGTAAGTAATAGAAATGCAAAAAAAAAAGGGGCAAATATTTTTTCACAGCACTATAATTCATTGTTGTCAAATGTTGAAGAAAGTCAGACAAAACGGCGTGCACTACTGATTTGCCAAGAGGCTTTTTTGATGCTGCCATTTAAAGTGTTTATAATTTATTGCTCTGGACTCTACTTTTTGGAAAAATTTCAGACAAACACACTGTAACTATATGTTGCATTTCTGACCAGACACTTCAGTACAGAAACATTATTCTGTGACTGTCAGCTGAAGTGGCTTCTTCAGTGGGCTCAGAGCAATTCAGTGAGGATTGGCAATGAGACGGTGTGCATATATCCCACTCACCTCCATGGACTAGAGTTCCGCAATCTGCGTGGACAGCAGCTTACATGTGGTAAGTGTTACATATACAAAAATGGAGCAGACACATTTATTTTGTTGTTGTTTCACAATGAGGGAAGAATTCTGTTAACAGAAAAAAAAACAATAACTCAGCACAACTATTGTGTCTCTTCTCATTCACTGTACTGTATATATATATATATATATATATATATATATATATATACCTTTATATGAATGAAGGCTTCAGATGCAAAAGCAGATGTATCCATTTTTGTTGTTTCTGTAAATTCTTTGATTTATACTGTATATTATATACTATAAATTATAGAATCTTCAGAAACAACAAAAATGAATATGTCTGCGTTTGCATCTGAACTCTTCATACTGTTGACTTTTCACAGTTTTTAGGTGAAAAAACTGCACTTTATACTAAAAGAAAGTAAGCCTCTTTCGGCTTGTCCCTTTCAAAGTCACCACAGCGTGCCATCTCAGATGAACGCATATATTTGTTTTGGCACAATTTTTACACTGGATGCCCTTCCTGACGCACCCCTTCTCTGGTAGTGGAGGCCCCAGTGGTATATGAACCCACAACCCCTGGTTTACCAAACCAATGTGCTAACCACTGAGCTTCAGGGCCTACACTATTGATGAAACATTACGGTAGTCTTAGAGAGTCCAATTGTCGCTATCAGGAAATCTTTATTAACTCTACAGGCATTGTTTCAAGGATAATTTTGACATACTTCATGATCAGAAGTGTAAAAAAAAAAAAAAACAACAACTTCTAAACAGAACCATACTTTGAATCAATAAAACACTCTTTGCGGTGGAAGCCTTATACATGTTCATGTTACAAACTCTGAACATTAATTCATACATAAAACGGAGATATTCACTCTGAAATGGAACAATAGTAACATTCTTTGACAATAATAATAGAGAAGCTGACCAATTGGTAACGTTACCATTCGACCCTGCTGCGTGGCCTTCACCGACTCTTCGGCCTGACCATCTTCACCTGCTGCTCCTTCTGCTCTGCCATCTGTTCGGTCACCTCCTGGCTTACTATCACATCATCTCTGACTTGCATGGCTGGACACTCTATTGTGACATGCTGTAGTCAGCTACTGCTTGGAATGTAGGTCACGTCACGTATTTTCCTGTTCTCCTCAAATCATGGTAGTATTAAGGCTGGCTTTTCCTTTTGAATAAGTGTCATTGAAAAGGCAATGAAAAGCCAATGAAAATGCTTGGTAAAATGACATCTAAAGAGTTCTTGTGAGATTCAGTATTTGAAGCCTCAAATAGTCTCACATGATGTCATGCATGTTGATGTTCAAACTATATGAGTGTACTCAAATTGGGGAAATTTAATGGTACCAGGCTTGACCATGGTTTTTACCCCAGTGCATGGAAGGTTTCATGGGTTCTTGTCCACAACCTTGAAACTTCATAATCCTTTGTCATGAAACTGTATAGTAACGAGAAAGAGGTTGGCTAAGAACTCATAGACATCAGAACCACAATCCTGAATGAAACAAGAAAGATTCTAGAATTCACGAGGGTGATGGCCCCAGTGGGAAACTGCTGAGTGAATGCCTCAAGGGGCAGAAATCCCTTGATGAGGATGAAAATCAAGGGTAACCATTGAGGAGTGAAATACCCTAACATAGCGTTTACCATCAACAGAATAATTGTTTGATATTGAGAAATGCTACCAATGACTGTTCTCAATGACAAAATTGAGACACAAGCTCGAGAGAGGCCAGTGTCTACCATACCAGAGAGGCTTTTTGTTCCATTTTAGGCTACGGGGACCAAACTTGGTGAAATGGTCTAGCATATTCAAGAATAACCTCCTCAATATCCGTACCAAAGAGCGCAATCCTAGGAATAAGTAAACTGCATAGAATTCTCGGGCTCTATTGTCTCTAATACAGGGCATGAGCTGGAAGGAGGAAGGCAAGTGTTCCCTCCTTCCACGTTACAACATTAATCAAGAAAAACAAGAGCACAGTAGGCTCTACTTTAAAAAAAAGTCAAATTAAACTAATGTTACATTTTTAAATGTTAGAACAACGAGCACACTCAAGTTCATTCAATTAATTTTGATATAAGCTTTCTCTCTTTATTGTTATCTCTCTACCTGCTGTGAGCTGTTTAACAAAGCCAATGATTTAGTGGCAATGTTCCAGAGAGAAACCCTTGGGCACGCTTGTTGAAAAAAAAAAAAAGACATTTGTGACATTTGCCCTACTCTGTACGATTTATTTCTTGGAGGGATAATACTTAACTTGAAGTGGTTGCTAATTTTCATCAAGTACTACGATTTCCTGGTGTAATACATCTCTTCAGACAGTATAATTGCAAAAATAGGGCAGAATTATGTCAGGGGCTATTTTTTGGGGACATTTGAATTTCAATATATCTGTACAGTGAAGAAAATAAGTATTTGAACACCCTGCTATATTGCAAGTTCTCCCACTTAGAAATCATGGAGGGGTCTGAAATTTTCATCATAGGAGCATGTCCACTGTGAGAGAGGTAATCTAACAAAAAAAATCACAATGTATGATTTTTTAAATGATGTATTTGTGTGATACAGCTGCAAATAAGTATTTGAACACCTGAGAGAACCAATGTTAATATTTGGTACAGTAGCCTTTGTTTGCAATTACAGAGGTCAAATGTTTCCTGTAGTTGTTCACCAGGTTTGCACACACTGCAGGAGGGATTTTGGCCCACTCCTCCACACAGATCTTCTTTAGATCAGACAGGTTTCTGGGCTGTCATCCATGAGAAACACGGAGTTTCAGCGCTCTCTAAAGATTTTCCATTGGGTTCAGGTCTGGAGACTGATTAGGTCACACCAGAACCTTGATATGCTTCTTACGGAGCCACTCCTTGGTTTTCCTGGCTGTGTGCTTCAGGTCATGTTAAAAGAGCCAGCCATGACCCATCTTGAATCCTCCGACTGAGGGAAAGAGGTTGTTCCCCAAAATCTCACAATACATGGCCACGGTCATCCTCTCCTTAAAATGGTGCAGTCATTGTTGTCACGAAGGAGGATTGAGGGCGGACCCAAATGCACGAGTCCAGAGGCAAGCAGGTAGTGTACAGAAAGCCTTTATTCGGTCCGTGGTCAATGATCAGCGAGTCAGTCAGGAAAAGCAGCAGTATCAGAAGAGGCAGGCTTACGAGGATGGTCAGGGAACAGGCAAGGGTCGGTACACGATAGGTGAGGTCTACGGGAGTGCGGGAACGACGCATGAGAATCAACGATCTGGCGGAGGACTAGTTGTGTCCCGTGTCCTATAAGTACCGGGTGTAATCAGCCAAAACATTGTGCAGGTATGTGCCAACTAATTGGCTGGCCATGCCTAGCCTGGACAGGATGCCAGGAGCAGGACAGTACCCCCCCCCCCCCCCAACGGCCGGCTCCCGATGGCCCAGGAGCGTCTGGATGGGCCGCATGGAAGTCCTCAATGAGGGAGGGGTCCACAATGAAGTGCGAGGGGCTCCAAGAGTGCTCCTCCGGTCCGTATCCCTCCCAATCCACCAGATACTGGAACCCCCTTCCTCTGCGGCAGGAAGACAGCAACCGGCGCACTGCGTACACCGGCCCGCCGTCCACCATGCAGGGGGGCGGTATGGCCGGAGGAACCAGCGGCGAAGGACGGTCCAGGCGTAGTCTGCTGAGGTGGAACGTAGGGTGCACCCTCATCGACCTGGGTAGTCTAACTGATACGGCGACCGGGTTAATGATTTTGGTGATCGGGAACGGACCAACGAACCTGGGAACAAGTTTGTGGGATTCCATCCGCAGCGGGAGATCCTTGGTGGAAAGCCACACTCGCTGCCCCACCCTGAGTTCTGGTGCGGCTCTCCTCTTGCGGTCTGCTGCGGACATGTAGATATTGCCCATGCGCAGCAGCGTACTCCGTGCACAACGTGGAGTGGAGCCATACCTGTTGAGGCGGAGGGTAGGGAGTTGTGGGCGTACTCAACCCATTTGAGGTGCTGGGTCCACGTGCTCTAGTACTTAGATGCTAAGCATTGAAGTCCGGTCTCTAATTCCTGATTTACCCTCTCTGTTTAGCCGTTAGACTCCGAATGATGGCATGAAGTTAGACTATCCGAAGCGCCGATGAGGGTGCAGAATTCCTTCCAGAAGCGGGCGTTGAATTGTGGGCCTCTCTCCGAGACGATGTCCCGGGGGTACCCGTCATAGCGGAAGACCTCGTCCAACACCAGCTGGGCTGTCTGGTTGGCCGACGGGATCTTCGGACGTGGCACGAAATGAACCATCTTGGAGAATCGGTCCACTACAGACAGCACAACTGTGTTTCCCTGAGAGCGCGGTAGGCCGGTGACGAAGTACAACGCGATCTGTGACCATGGGCGGAAAGGGATGGACAGAGGCCGGAACTCTCCCACCGGTCGTAAACGGGAAGTGTTATTGGCCGCACACACTCATTCACAAATTCCTTCACGTCTTTGCTGAGGTTGGGCCACCAGAATCTCTGTTCGACCACAGAATGAGTTTTTGCCATACCCGGGTGGCAGCCGTCTTGTTAGAATGGGCCCAATTGACGACGTCTCCCCGTGAAGTGATGGAATGACCAACAGGCGATCAGACGGACAATCTGCGGGCGGCAGCGTCTCTCCCAGGGCCTCCTTCACCCGTGATTCGACCGCCCAGGTGAAGCCGGACACAAAGCACACCTCTGACAGGATAGGAGCCGCTACTGACTCCGTGCGCTCCACCTCGTGGATCTGTGAGAAGGCGTCCGACTTACCGTTCTTGGAACTTGGGCGAAAGGACAGAGTGAAGCAGAAGCGGGTGAAGAAGAGAGCCCACCTGGCCTGGCGGCCGTTCAACCGCTTCGCGGTCCTCAGGTACTGTGGTTTTTTTTTGGGTCGATGAGGACCACGAACGGTACTTGTGAGCCCTCCAGCCAGTGCCGCCACTCCTCCATAGCCGTCTTAACCGCCAGCATTTTGCAATCCCCCACGTCGTAGTTTCTCTCTGCCAGGGTTAGCTTCCTAGAAAGGAACGCACATGGGTGGATCCTTCCGTCTTTGTGACAAAATGGCTCAGATTCCCGAGTCCGACGCGTCCACCTCCACCACGAACTGGCGATCTGGAACTGGGATAATGAGAATGGTTGCAGTGGTGAAACTTGCCTTAAGTTTATTGAAGGCCTCCTGGCAGGTCCTGGACCATTCGAAAACGTTGTGCGGAGAGGTGAGGGCGTGCAGAGGGGCAGCCATGGCGCTGAAGTTCCGAATGAACTTTCTGTAGAAATTTGCGAAGCCAATGAACCTCTGCACGTCCCTCCTGCTGACGGGGGTGGGCCACCGAAGCACCGCTATCTTCCCGGGATCCATCCATATCTCCCCTTCTGCCAGGATTAAGCCCAGAAAGGACACAGATGGTCAGTGGAACTCGCACTTCTCCCATTTCATGAACAGCTGGTGCTGCAAGAGATGCTGGAGCACCTCTATGAGCTGTCGGATATGGGAGGTCAGGTCTGCTGAAAATATAAGAATGTCGTCAAGGTATACAAATGCGTTTTTGTTCAGGAACTCCCGAAGCACGACATTAATAAAGTTTTGGAAGACGGCTGTGGCATTGGTCAGTCCAAAGGGAATCACAAGATACTCGTAATGCCCCGTGGGAGTGTTGAAAGCCGTCTTCCATTCGTCGCCCTCCCAGATCCGCACCAGATGATACGTGCTGCACAAGTCCAGCTTGGTGAAGATCCAGGCTCCTTGGAGGAGTTCAAATGCCGTTGTGATTAAGGGCAAGGGGTACCTGTTCTTGACCGTGATGTCATTCAATCCTCGGTAGTCGATGCAGTGTCGTAAAGTGGAATCCTTCTTCTTAACGAAAAAAAAACCCTGCACCGGCTGGTGAAGACGATGGGTGATTGAGTCCGGTTGCCAGCGACTCCTCGACGTAATCCCTCATTGCCTGGTCAAAAAGTACAGTCTCCCTCTGGGAGGTGAGGTGCCTGGGAGGAGTTCGATAGCACAGTCATAAGGCCGATGCGGCGGCAGAGAGATTTTGCCTGGGACTCAGAAAAAACCTCCTTTAAATCGTGGTAGCAAGAGGGCACTGTGGCTAATTCGGAGGTGGTACTCAGTTCAGCAACTTGAATCCCTCCGTCCTCCCGAGCAGCGAGACACTGCTTGTGACAGTCCTCACCCGATGCCATTATCCAACCCGGGACCCAGTCAATGTGGGGGTTGTGTCTCTTGAGCCACGGGCTCCCCAGGATTATATCACTGCTGCTAGAGTTAAAAACGTGGAAACTAATGCGCTCCGTGTGCGTGTCCGGAAAGTCAATACGTAAGGTTTGTGTGCGGTGTGTAACCCGGCAGAGGAACTTGCCGTTGGCGGCGTAAGCAATATGAAGACGCTGTGTGGGGAAGGTCACCGCACGCAACGCTTCGACCACACGGGGATTTATTAGGTTAGCGTCTGAACCGGAGTCAATGAACGCAGTCACTAGGCATGAGTGAGAGTCCGTTCCTACGGTAAGGTACAAATGTGACCGCCCTGACTCAGCGACAGTATACCGCACACTCACCGGCGTAGAGATCCTAAGGTCAGAGCGCTTCGGTTGAACCGGACAGCAGGCGATTAGGTGTCCAAGATGCCCACAGTAGAAACAACGCCTTTCTCGTCGCTGGCGTAAGCGTGGGCGGCCGGGAAGCGACCGGGCTGAGCCTCTCCGTCTCCTCCTCGGTCATGCGGTCCATCTGCCTCTGCACGGCCAAGCGCTGATCCACCTTGAGGGCCAGTGCGATGAGGGTGTCCAGCGAAGGAGGAAGAGCCACAGCAATGAGGTGACCACGGATCTGTGGGGAAAGTCCCTGGTAGAAGGCGTCATTGAGAGCCTCCTCGTTCCACCGGCTCTCGGCGGCCCGGATACGGAATTTGATAGCGTAGTCTGACATGCGACGACGGCCTCGGCGAATTGTCATGAGTGAGGCCGCCGCCTTGCATTCTGGAGCCGCGTACTGGAATGCTTGGGTGAGCGCGCGGACGAACGTCGTCCATGAACGGCAGATATCCGAGTCCGAGTTGCGACTCCATTCTACTGTGGCCCACGCCTCCGCCCTTCCCGTAATGTAGGAAATTATGAAAGCGATCCTGGAGCAGTCTGTGGAGAAAGTGGACGCCTGCAGTTCGAAATGGAGGTCGCACTGCGCAAGGAAGGGCTTGATGTTGCCTGAGTCGCCTGAGAAAAATTCCGGTCGGGAGAGCGGAGTTATGCTGGCACGGGAGGGCTTCGCAACAGGCGGAACAGGTGGACTCCGGGCGACAGGCGGAGTAACCATCGTCGGCATAGCTGCCGCGCTAGCTTTGGATGCTAGCCACGGCTCCAGCCGGGCACAGATCTCATGGAGACGTTGATTCGTTACCTGAAGAGCACCCTCCTGCTCAGCAAGGCATCTCTTCTGGAACTGTAACGAGCGCCGGATGGCTTCGGAGTCGGCTGGGTCCATGTTGTGGCCAGATCGAAACTCGAGGGCGAACCCAAATGCACGACTCCAGAGGCAAACAGGTAGTGTACAGAAAGCCTTTATTCGGTCCGTGGTCAATGATCAGCGGGTCAGTCAGGAAAAGCAGCAGTCTCAGAAGAGGCAGGCTTACTGGGATTATCAGGGAACAGGCGAGGGTCGGTACATGGTAGGTCAGGTATACGGGAGTGCGGGAACGAGGCATGAGAATCAACGATATGGCGGAGGATCAGTTGTCCCCCGTGTCCTATAAGTACCGGGTGTAATCAGCCGAAACAGGGTGCAGGTGTGTGCCGACTAATTGGCTGGCCACGGCCAGTCTGGGCAGGATGCCAGGAGCATGACATTTCTGTCCCATGTGCAGAAAAATACACCCAAAGCATGATGCTACCATGCCGATGCTTCACAGTAGGGATGGTGTACTTGGGATGGAACTCATCATTCGTCTTCCTCCAACATGGTTAATGGAATTATGACCAAAAAGTTCAATTTTGGTCTCACCTGACCACAAAACGATCTCCCATGTCTCTTCTGTATCATCCAAATGGTCATTGGCAACCTTAAGACGGGCCTGGTCATGTGTTGGTTTAAGCAGGGGAACCTTCCGTGCCATGTGTGATTTCAAACCATGACATATTAGTGTATTGCCAACAGTCACCTTGGAAACAATGGTCCCAGCTCTTTTCAGTCCTGTCAAGTAGTCCTGGGCTGATGATTCACCACCTTTCTAAGGATCATTGAGACCCCACGAGATGATATCTTGCATAGGGCTCCACTCCGATTGAGATTGACCGTCATGTTTAGCTTCTTCCATTTTCTAATGATTGCTCTAACAGTGTACCTTTTTTTGCCAAGCTGCTTGACAATTTCTCCGTACCCATTTCCATCTGTGTGGAGTTGTACAATTTTGTCTCTGGTGTCTTTGGACAGCTCATTGGTCTTGGTCATGTCACAAGCTTGTGTCTTACCGATTGTATGGGGTGGACAGGTGTCTTTATGCAGCTAACAACCTCACAAAGGTGCTTCTGATTCAGGATACATGGAGTGGAGGTGGACTTTTAAAGGTCTTTGAGGGTCAGACTTAAACCTAATGGACAGGTTTTCAAACACCTATTTGCAACTGTATCACACAAATAAATCATTAAAAAAAATTATACATTGTTGTTTCTGGATTTTTTATTGAGATTATTTCTCTCAGAGTGGACATGCACCTACGATGGAAATTTCAGACCCTTCATGATTTCTAAGTGGGAGA
This sequence comes from Syngnathoides biaculeatus, assembly GCF_019802595.1. NCBI lineage: Eukaryota > Metazoa > Chordata > Actinopteri > Syngnathiformes > Syngnathidae > Syngnathoides > Syngnathoides biaculeatus. The sequence goes on from NC_084651.1 coordinate 22,853,185, forward strand.
ACTTGCAATACAGCAGGGTGTTCAAATACTTATTTTCTTCACTGCATACCATAACGGGCAGCGCGGTGAATAACTGGTTCGCACACCTGTTTTACACGTGTGAGGAATTGAGTTCAAATCTGGCCTTGCTTGTGCTCTCATTGTACCTGTGTTGGTTTTCTCTGGGTGTTCTGGTTTCTTCCCTCATCCCGAAAACATGCACAGTAGGTTAATTGAAGACTCCAAATTGCCTAGCTACGGAACTGTTTTTTTGTTTTTGTTTTTGTTTTATTTTAATAAGTTTGTGCCCTGCAATTGGCTGGTGACCAGTGTTGGGTGTAACCCGCCTCTTGCCCAGAGTCAGCTGGAATAGGCTCCAGCATGCCTGTGATCCAAGTGAGGATAAGTGTTAATAAATAAATAAATAGAGAGATAAATAAATAAATAAATAGGCCAACACAGCAGCACAACTGGAAAACGTTGGCCTCAAAGTTCTGAGGTCCCGGGTTCAATCCTGGACTCGCCTATGTGGAGTTTGCATGTTTTACCCCTGCCTGCGTGGGTTTTCTCCAGGCACTCCGGTTTCCTCGCACATCTCAAAAACATGCAACATTAATTGGACACTAAATTTCCCCTGGGTGTGATTGTGAGTGTGGCTGTTTGTCTGTAGGCTCTAGAACTTCTGCAACCCTCGTGAGGATAAGCGGATCAGAAAATGGATGGATGGATGTATGGTGGCTGGATGGATCGACTAACATGGCTAACATACTGTACCCACTGCTACTAACTTGCAATTCTCAAGACATTTCACTATGACATCTTTAAGCATTTTCAAACATAACTAATTTGTTCTTTACTAGCTTCAAGTTTTTAGTTCCATCAGAAACAAAACAAAACAAAAAAAAAAAAAACGATTCTGTAGTCCTACTTTTTTTTCCCTAAATATCTGGTCAAAGGCAGACAATCTTTTTGTCTCCCCTTCATTGCTTCATGCTGCTGTCCACAGGGGAATTATGTCTAGTATGAAAGATTCATCCTCGCTTTCTTTCTTCTTCTTTCTTTCCTGGCAGGGGATATTGCTTTGGAATGACAATATCATGGGTTATCTGTAGGCTTATTTGTGTATGCGCTTGATGAAAGGAGCCATTATATGTATCTCTTATGTAATACACTTTCCTTAAAGGGTGAACGGCATTCATCTGTCCTTATGCATTGACACTGGATGCATCGTTCTGAGATTGCCCTGTCACAAAACGACTCATTTTATGTAATCCTAATTCTATGCATTTTGAATTTGGATTCACAATACAAAGTAAATCTATGATAATTCTGGTGAATTCATAGTCAAGAGGCCATGGTTATCATCCAGCATCAGCAAGAGGCACACTTCTTTCAGGCTTGGAAGCATGCCTTATCCGATTACTGATTACAGAACTGTGTTGATGTTCTCCTCCTGTTACTCTCGCCATGCTTGGATCTTTTTGCTGTTGAACAACACAACTCCGGTTTAGCATACATAATTTCTTCACCCAACAGAAGGCAATTTATAATTGTTGTACTTTGTATGGTGTGTGCTGTTACACCAGCCATTTTTAGAGGCCATTCAGAAGTTATTTTACATTGGCTTCATGGTATAGACTGCAGGGGCTTCAGACGCATCTTGGTCAGGGTCCACATGAGCATTATATTTACCCGCGTACTGATGGTTCATTGGATGAATGCTTGTATAGTATCAATGGTAATTGATGTGTTTTCTCCTCATCAAGTAACAGAATCCTTGTTTTTATTGATTTTTTTTTTCAAGTTGCCCTTTGAAAGCGTGTCACACTGTGTAAAGTGGATAACTACATCAAACCAGATAACCCAAATCGGAATGAGGCCTCTACCAAAATGGAACAGAAATACAATATGCAATGGACATCTGACTTTTGTGCAAATGCACAAATGAATATAAAGATAATAGCGCCTGTTGAGGCATAGGTGAAATGGGTGTTAACAGCAGTTGATTATTACAAATAAAAATAATTAGTTTTTGCTCCAAAGAGGGCGTCATGGTGGAGTAAATGGTCAGAGCGCTGGCCTCACAGTTCTGATGACTGGGTTAAAAGCCTCCCCCTGTGTGGTGTTTGCATGTTCTCCCTGTGCCTGCGTGGGTTTTCTCCGGGCACTCCGATTTCCTCCCACATCCCAAAAACATGCCTTAATTGGAGACTTTGAATTGCCCCTAGATGAGATTGCAATTGGCTGGCAACCAGTTTAGGGTATACCCCATCTCCTGCCCAAAAATAGCGAGGATAGGCTGCAGCATTTCCATCACCCTTCTGTGGATAAGCGGATCAGAAAATGGATGAATGATTCAAAGAATAGAAATGGGTGTTCCAGCAGTTGGATAATAATCATAATAAGCAGTTATTTTTTAAATAAAAACACTCCCGCTGGTTCTTCTGTTAGCCCAAACTCTCACGGTCTCATTGATGTCTAGCTGCTGTTTCAAAAGAGGCCTATTGATAAAATGGCATCAATACAACCTTGATGTCAGCGAAATACAGTAATATGTGCTCTACTCTTATTTGTTGAAACAGACAAAAAGAGTCTTCAACTCAACTTTTGTGAATGACACACAGACAAAAGCAAAAAAGCATTTTGTGTGTGGAAAAATAATTTCAGGAGCTAACAGGTGGACATAGATCTCTAACCTTTTTTATTATCTTCATAAAAGACCAGATATCCACTGTGGGCGTGATTTACCCTGTGTTTGCATGTCCAAAAACGAGTACAATCCTGATTGCTAATATAAACATAAAACTGTTTTCCTCATCAGGTGCACCCATGTTTCCGTCTGCCAAACCTGCAAATAACGTCACACTGTTTATTTTACGTGTTCTTGTTGGAGTGTCTACCAATAGTTACATTTTGCATACTCAGTGTGATTGATCAAGGTTGAGACAAATTGCTATGAGTGATTTTGCGTCTTTAAATATGACATGTTTAATCAATTATAATTATTCTGACATATCATCATTGGAGTAATGCAATTTGGGAGAATCTGAATGATCATCACTAGGAGACAGTCATAAGAAACGGGCATGCTATTTCACTTATAGCCAAACTGTGCACCGTGACAGTCGGTGTTGGCTTCTCCCAGAGTAATTTTTTGGTTGTGCTCTCCTAAGTTGGAAACTCAGTGTGGCACAGGATGGACAGATACATACAAGTTCAGTCAACAAAACATGTTTTTATGTACAGTGAATTAATCAATAATTTACTTCAACGAATCACAGTTCTGTTGAAGCTGGCATACATTTGAAATGCATACTGATGATTTAATTGGAGTGAATAACATTGATTGTGGCTTACCACTCATCAGCTTTTCTCTGCTTGATCTATCTTCTGCAAACTACAAGGGGTGACAAACCCGCAACTATCGAACTGGCTTCCCCGTTTTCACACAGCTCTTATGAAGGCATGAAAGGATATTGAAGTTTAGATTTTTTAATGTACATGCATGCTTTGGTTTAGTTTATCATTGTATTTTCCCAAAACTGACCTGGACATTGAATGAAAATAGTTCGAAGTTTCCTAGTTGCCAATCTCTCTAGAAAGTAATCATAATAATAATAATGTCAAATTTACTCTCAGAATGGCAGGGGAAAATGCACATTTAAACACAGGACATTTTTACCAGAGTAGGATAGCTCATATTTTTTTGTTGAATTCAACAGCAAGCCACTCTGTCTTTTGTGTCAGACGTTTTTATCACATTTCAAACCTTTAAGTCTGCAGCAACACTTCAGCTGACTCTACACTAACATTGACCTGGAATTTCCAAAAGGGACTGGACTACACAGTCAGAAGTTGGCTACTTTAAAAAAATCAGCGATCTGTTCTGACTGGCACCCATGTGAAAGAACTGCTTCAAGTAGCAACAAGGGAATCTATCCATCTGTTTTCAGAGCCACTTATCCTCACGAGGGTCGCAGGAGTGGTGGAGCCTATCCCAGCTATCAACAAGCAGTAGGCAGTGTACACCCTGAACTGGTTGTGAGCCTATTGGGAAAAAACAAATGGTTTCATTTTTTTGGTTCACAAAAACCTGGCATCTAAACAGAGGTTTCTAGACTTTTTAAATCCACTGTTCCACTGCGTTCATATCATGGTGTAGCTTGTGTCTTTTTTTAAGATTTTGTTAACATATATATATTTTTTTTTGCATTGTGTGTACACTACTTCTTAATTCCAACCACACATTACCGTAGTCTCATAGTACTGTATAAGTCATTGGATAATACACAAGCAAAATTGTTGAAGTGGTTTGTCTGAAAGATGATAAATTTATGTTGTCATTTCATTCTGTAGCTTTACACACAAGGCTGGCAGCCTTGTAGTTCATGGTAATATTACCATATCTATCCCACAGGTTCCATGTGTTATGAGCCACGTCTCGCTCTGTAGAAGCGAGGCCTTATGGGATAAATTGTACTTTTTATCTGTGTAATGTGAGTGCTGGGAAATTGTGTTGCCAGCCACCGTCAGTGTCAAATCTTGGCTGAAGAAATTGTAGTTACACTTCCCTCCAAAAGCTCTTAACCAGTGGGAGGGGAAAGTCTGTGGACACTATAGAATTTCTTAGATTTCCACATAAATTGGTCATTAAATATGATCTGATCATCATCCATATCAACAGAATAAAGTCTTGTTAAACTAATACCACACAGCTATTGACAAATGTGTTCGGATTTTTATAGAGTATAACATTTAATCATTTGCAGGACAGGCAGGAAAAAGTGAGTGAATCCTTGGATTTAATAACTCGTTAACACTCCTTTTCCTGTAGCTTCCTGTAGTTACGGATCAGGTGTGCACAATGATCTGAATGAATTCACAAAAGTGTGGAAGTTCAGCAAGAATCATGGGATTTCTGGTGTGACTAGCTCTATTGAGGTCATGCTGCAGCATTTCAATTGGGTTGAGGTCAGGACTTTATATAGAATCTTGTATAAAACAGGAAAAGGTAAAAAAATATATATTTCAGAATTTTATTGAGCTGCATAATGGATGTCTATTTATCACATCTGCCTCACAGTTCTGAGGACTGGGGTTCAAATCCAACCCCATCTGTGTGTTGTTTGCATGTTATCCCTGTGCCTTCGTGGGTTTTCTCAGGTTACTCCAGTTTCCACCCACATCCCAAAAAATATGCAGGGTAGGTCAACTAAAGACTCCAGATTGCCTGTTGGGATGAATGTGAGCACGAATGGTTGGTTGTTTCTTTGTGCCCTCCAATTGGCTGACTCACAGTTCAGGGTATACCCCCCCCCCCCCTCTTGCTGGAGATATCTGGGATAAGATTCTTCACACCTGGGACCCAAGTGAGGATAAGCGGAATGGAAAATGAATGAATGAATGAATGAATGAATGACGAACAAACTCATTGTAAGGGAGGAAAATGTAAGGAAAAATCCTGGGCTGGATATTATCTAAGAGCTCATTAGTTAGGTGTGAGCCAATCTGGAGGTTAGCAATGTCTCTTGTAAAGAACCATTGCCTGATGTGTAACATGCTTCTCCCCAAAAAAGTCTCAGAAGACCTATGATAAACAATTGTTGTATTGTATGAAGTTGCAAAAGGTAATGGAAGTATCTCTAAAAGTCTTCATGTTCATCAGTCCAAAGTTAATCAAATCGTGTATAAAGGCAGGAAGTCCAGCAGAGTTGCTTATCTCCTGGAAAGATGAAGTACACAGCCCAGAATGTTAAATGAGGTAAATGGACTATACTTATAGTGTGGTTTTTCAGCACCATCACACTTGACATTCACCCATTCAAACACACATTTGCTGGTGCCATTTGAGGTGCTGCTAGGACCACTCAGAGCAAATTAGGGTCCAGTGTCTTGCCCAAAGACATTTGGACATACTGACAGTTGAACCAGGGATTGGAATGGGCAACCTTTTGGTCAATCGAAGAGTCAGTCTACCAACTGACACGCTGCTGCCCCCAGGTTTAGGAAAAAAATGAAGCGTCAGCTGAAAACTTCAATCACAGACACATGCCAGCATCTCTGTTGACAAATCTACCATAGAGAAAACATTAAAAAAAAAACAATAGAATTCATGGGAGAACCCTGAGAAAGAACCTTTTTGATTAAAAAACAATTTTACTGAAGAGCATTGGGATATTCCACAGCACTACTGTACTTGCAAGATGTTCTGTGGAACTATGAAACAAAAGACAAAATTGTTTGGAGAGCAAACACAACAACATGCTTGGAGAAAGGCTTAAAGCTTATCCCAAATCTGAAGTATGGTGGCGGCCGCATCATGGTTGGTCTTTTTTTTTTTTTTTTTTTTGCTGCCTCGGACTTGGAGAGCTTTCTAATGTAGTGCAGGTTAAATAAAAATATAATTAATTTAGGAGGAAAGAAGAATATAGAAGCAGCGCGTGAGTTACTTCCTGTTAAATCCGTCTGTCTCTCGCAAGAAGTTCAAAGCAGATATGTGGTGTTCATTTCTGTCCTTCCCCGGAGTGGCAGAGCCCCAAAAAGGGTAGCTTGGAGCACCTGCAGGATGCTCTGCAGTCAGCGATGGTCCGATGTGTTGGTGGCATATCGTGGTGACGTCGGGCCTTTTGGATGGGGCAGGCCGGTTGGTCAGAAGAGACAGCTGAGCGGGCGAGCATGGTGTGGGAGACCACAGGCAAGAGAGCCTCCGGTAGGGAGACCAGGGGCGAGAGTAGCTCTGGCATTTTTATGCCCGAAAAGAAACAGAGGAGGAGTTTTCTTCTCACCACTCCTTCCTTTCTCACTGCCTTTGAGAGATAGGACAGCAGACCCCATGACTGTTACTTTTCCATTTTCGGATTCATTGTGATTAGAACAAGTAAATAATGAGACCATTTTCCTGCCTTGCATTGTCCCATCCTCTTCAATCCCAGTAACAAATGTTTCAAGAATTATGTAATTGCTGTGAACAGTATTATTTGCCATGTGGCATTTATCTGACGATGTGAAACACTTCATCTGGCTCAGTTGACAACAGATTCAACAGACATTCAAGTTTACAGGAATCACTAGTGGCACTGATGTAAAGTTCTTAAAATCTTAAATCCCAGTGAAGTCCGGCAAAGAATATGGACTGCTGTGGTATTCTGTCGTCTGTGGGTGTCATGATCAACTAATTCGCCTGGCTTGCCTGCCCAAGCACCACACTGGCACAGCAGGTAAGAGACACCTTTCTTGTTGAGGGTCTGTTGAGGTAGCTTGTGGTGGACATTAATTAATTTAGTGCTCTGGTGCAACGTAACTATCTGCTGTCTCTGGTTTGATGGTGTGGGTTCTAGTAATTAGTGTAGGCATGCAAAAAACAATGTCTATGTCTGGCTGAGATGATCTGGGCTTGTGATTCACTTAGCGTCTGTTTCCGAAGTGAATCTCTCCACTCTGTTGTCATCTATCCCGGCAAGGGAGAATAGTGGTTGCAAGAGCCTGGGTGCCCGTTACTCTATCATCAAAGGAAAAGGTGTTTTGTTAAGAACTTGAGGCCATTTGTTCAACAATTGAAGCTCAAAAGAGGAAGGGTATTCCAAAAGGTCAATGGTCCGAAACACAGAAGCAAGTGAATTTCTGCTTAATACAATAAAAGTTCTTCCCATGCTTACGTGGATTTTCTCAGAGTACTCCGTCTTATCTCCCAAATTCCAAAAACATATGTTAGGTTAATTGCAGACTAAATTGTCCTTAGCTGTAAATGTGAAGGTTTGTTTTTCTCCATGTGCCCTATGATTGCCTGGGGAGCAGTCCAGGATGTCTCTTGCCCAAGGTTTTCTGGGATAGGATCCTGCTCATCCAGCAACCTGAAGAGGATAAGTAGTGTGCCATATAAAGTGAAGAAAATAAGTATTTAAACACCCTGCTATATTGCAAATTCTCCAACTTAGAAATCATGGAGGGGTCTGAAATTTTCATCGTAGGTAGATGTCAACTGTGAGAGAGATCATCATCTTCTTCTTCTTCTTCTTCTTTTCCTTTCAGCTTGTCCTGTTAGGGGTCGCCACAGCGTGTCATCTTTTTCCATCTTAGCCTATCTCCTGCATCTTCCTCTCTAACCCCAACTGCCCTCATGTCTTCCCTCACCACATCCAGAAACCTTCTCTTTAGTCTTCCTCTCGCTCTTTTGCCTGGCAGCTCCATCCTCAGCACCCTTCCACCAATATACTCACTCTCTCGCCTCTGAACATGTCCAAATCATCGAAGTCTGCTCTCTCGAATCTTGTCTCCAAAACATAAAATTTTGGCTGTCCCTCTAATGAACTCATTTCTAATCCTATCCAACCTGCTCACTCCGAGTGAGAACTTCAACATGTTCATTTCTGCTACCTCCAGTTCTGCTTCCCGTTGTTTCTTCAGGGCCACCGTCTCTAATCCGTACATCATGGCCGGCCTCACCACTGTTTTGTAAACTTTGGCCTTCATCCTAGTGGAGACTCTTCTGTCACACAACACACCAGACACCTTCCGCCAGCTGTTCCAACTGCTTGGACCCATTTCTTCACTTCCTTACCACACTCACCATTGCTCTGGATTGTTGACCCTAAATATTAGAAGTCCTCCACCCTTGCTGACTCTTCTCCCTGTAGCCTCACGCTTCCCCCTCCACCTTTCTCATTCACGCACATATATTCTGTTTTACTTTTGCTAATTTTCATTTCTCTCCTTTCCAGTGCATGTCTCCAAGTTTCTAATTGTTCCTCTGCATGCTCCCTGCTTTCACTCCATATCACAATATCATCTGTGAACATCATGGTTCAAGGGGATTTCAGTCTAACCTCATCTGTCACCCTATTCATTACCACTGCAAACAGGAAGGGGCTGAGAGCTGAGAGCTGATGCAGTCCCACCTCCACCTTAAATTCCTCTGTCACACCTAAGGCACACCTCACCATTGTTCTGCTGCCATCATACATGTCCTGTACTATTTTAACATACTTCTCTGCCACACCAGACTTACGCATGCAGTACCACAGTTCCTCTCTTGGTACTCTGTCATAGGCTTTCTCTAGATCCACAAAGACACAATGTCGCTCCTTCTGACCTTCTCTGTACTTTTCCACTAGCATCCTCAAGGCAAATGATGCATCTGTGGTACTCTTTCTAGGCATGATACCATACTGTTGCTCGCAGATACTTACTTCTGTCCTGAGTTTAGCCTCCACTACTCTTTCCCATAACTTAATTGTGTGGCTCATCAACTTTATTCCTCTATATCGCCTTTGTTCTTAAAAATGGGAACTAGAACACTTTTCCTCCATTCTTCAGGCATCTTTTCGCCCACTAATATTCTGTTGAATAAGTTGGTCAAAAACTCCACAGCCATCTCTCCAAATTGCTTCCATACCTCCACCGGTATGTCATCAGGACCAACTGCCTTTACATTTTTCATCCTTTGTAGTGCCTTTCTGACTACCGCCTTACTAATCATTGCCACTTCCTGGTCCTTCACACTTGCCTCTTCAACTCTTCCTTCTCTCTCATTTTCTTCATTCATCAACTTTTCAAAGTATTCTTTCCATCTATTTAGTACACTACTGGCACCAGTCAACAAATTTCCATCTATATCCTTAATCACCCTTACCTGCTGCACATCCTTCCCATCTCTATCCCTCTGTCTGGCCAACCTGTAGAGATCCTTTTGTCCTTCATTCGTGTCCAACCTGGTGTACATGTCTTCATATGCCTCTTGTTTAGCCTTTGCCACCTCTACTTTGCCCTACGTCGCATCTCGATGTACTCCTTTCGCCTCTCCTCAGTCCTCTCAGTGTCCCACTTCTTCTTCGCTAATCTCTTTCCTTGTATGACCACCACCACCAAGTCTCCTTCTCTACTTTCCTACCAGAAGACACACCAAGTAGTCTCCTGCCTGTCTCTCTGATTACCTTGGCTGTCGTAGTCCAGTCTTCCGGGAGCTTCTGCTGTCCATCGAGAGCCTGTCTCACCTCTTTCCGAAAGGCCGCACAACATTCTTCCTTTCTCAGCTTCCACCACATGGTTCTCTGCTCTACCTTTGTCTTCTTAATCTTCCTACCTACCACCAGTGTCATCCTACACACCACCACCCTATGCTGTCGAGCTACACTCTCCCCTACCACTACTTTACAGTAAGTAACCTCCTTCAGATTACATCGTCTGCACAAAATATAATCCACCTGCGTGCTTCTACTTCCGCTCTTGTAGGTCACTACATGTTCCTCCCTCTTCTGGAAATAAGTGTTCACTACAGCCATCTCCATCCTTTTTGCAAAGTCCACCACCATCTCTCCCTCAAAGTTCCTTTCCTGGATGCCGTACTTACCCATCACTTCTTCATCGCCACTGTCTCCTTTACCAATATGTCCATTACAATCTGCACCAATCACAACTCTCTCGCTGTCTGGGATGCTCAGAACTACTTCATCTAGTTCCTTCCAGAATTTGTCTTTCAATTCTAGGTCACATCCTACCTGTGGGGCATAGCCGCTAACCACATTATACATAACACCTTCAATTTCAAATTTTAGTCTCATCACTCGATCCGATAATCTTTTCACCTCCAAGGCATTCTTAGCCGGCTCTTCCTTTAAAATAGCCCCTACTCCATTTCTCTTCCCATCTACTCTGTGGTAGAATAATTTAAACCCTGCTCCTAAACTTCTAGCCTTACTAAATTTCCACCTGCGCTCATGGATGCACAGTATATCAGCCTTTCTTCTAATCATCATTGCAACCAGCTCCTGAGCTTTTCTTGTCATAGTCCCAACATTCAAAGTCCCTACACTCAGTTGTAGGCTCTGTGCATTCTTCTTTTTCTTCTGACGATGGATCCGGTTTCCTCCTCTTCTTTGTCTTCGACCCACGGGAGCTGAATTTGCACCGACACCCTGCAGGTTAGCAGTGCCGGGGGCAGGCGTTGTTAACCCGGGCCACAACCGATCCAGTATGGGATTCTTTAGATGAACGCTCATATTTGTTTGGGATAGTTTTTATGTCGGATGCCCTTCCTGATGCAACCCTCTGCATTTATCTGGGCTTGGGACCAGCCTACAGATTGCACTGGTTTGTGCCCCCATAGGGCTGCTAAAAATTAAAAAAAAATCAAATCATAATCTATGATTTTTTTAACAATTTATTTGTGTGATACAGCTGCAAACAAATATTTGAACACCTGAGAAAACCAATGTTAATATTTGGTACAGTAGCATTTGTTTGGAATTACAGAGATCAAACATGTCCTGTAGAGGTTCACCAGGTTTGCACACAATGCAGGAAGGATTTTGGCCCACTCTTCCACACAGATCTCTAGATCAGATGGGTTTCATGGCTGTCGCTGAGAAACACGAAGTTTCAGGTCCCTCCAACGATTTTCCATTGGGTTTAGGTCTGGAGACTGGCTAGGCCACACCAGAACCTTGATATGCTTCTTTCGGAGCCACTCCTTGGTTTTCCTGGCTGTGTGCTTCGGGTCATTGTTTTGTTGAACAAAACAGCCACAACCCAATGCTCTGACTGAGGGAAGGAAGATGTTCCCCAAAATCTCACAATACTTGGCCGCAGTCATCCTCTCCTTTATACAGTGAGTCATCCTGTCGCATGTGCAGAAAGACACCTCCAAAGCATGATGCTACCACCCCCATGCTTAACTTTAGGGATGGTGTTCTTCCAAACACGGTTAGTGGAATTATGACCAAAAAGTTCGATTTTGGTCTCATCTGACCAAAAAACTTTTTCCCATGACTCCTCTGTATCTTCTAAGTGGTCAATGGCAAACTTAAAACGGGCCTTGACATATGCTGGTTTTAGCAGGGGACCTACCGTGCCATGCATGATTTCAAACCATGTCGTCTTAGTATATTACCAACAGTCACCTTGGAAACGGTGGTCGAGCTCTTTTCAGGTCATTGACCAACTCCTTTCATGTAGTCCTGGGCTGATTCCTTTCTCATTATCATTGAGACCCCATGAGGTGATATCCTGCATGGGGCTCCACTCCGATTGAGATTGACCGTCATGTTGAGCTTAGTCCATTTTTTAATGATTGCTCAACCAAGCTGTTTGGCATTTTTTCCGTAGCCCTTTCCAGCCGTGTGGAGCTCTTTGGTCTTGACCATGTTACAAGTTTGAGTCTTACTGATTGTATGGGGTGGACAGCTGTCTTTATGCAGCGAACGATCTCACACAGGCGCATCTGATTCAGGATAATACATGGTGTGGAGGTGGACTTTTAAAGCGGGACTAACAGTTCTTTGAGGGCCAGAATTCTAGCTGATAGACAGGTGTTCAAATATTTATTTGCAGCTGTATCACACAAATCATTAAAAAATCATACATAGTGATATCTGGATTTTTTTTTTCCGATTATGTCTCTCACAGTGGACATGCACCTATGATGAAAATTTCAGACCCCTCCATGATTTCTAAGTGGGAGAAGTTGCAATATAGCAAGGTGTCCGAATACTTTTTTTTTTTTCACTGTACGTTGGTAGAGGGTTATATTTCATGCAAACAACATACTGTAACATTATATAAAATTGTTTCAGCATGCAAAACAGTTCTCTGCCACAGTGTGGTCAAAGAATGTATAGTTTTGTTGATTACTGGAGACCTTCAATTTCTAAATGTAGTATAAAAAATATAATGAATAATAATCCAGAGGGGACCATTGAGCTGTATCATAATATGATAACTATTTATTTGTGTCTTTGTCTCATCTTGACATGACTTCACCTGCAACCAGAAATGGCATATTTCTCTGACAGTGTCCAATAGGTAAATAAATACAAGACTACATTTAGCTCAAAGCATAGTTTGCAACAGTATCAGCGCTTTTCTAATTCAACAGTCTCTACCAGTGTCCTGTTTATGTATTCTGTATCAAGCACGATTTAACAAAGTCCAAGCAATGGACAAGAGACCATGGCAAGATCGTGATATAGTGATAGTGAAGTAAAATTACACTGAGATTTCATCACCATGGATAGCCCAGTTTGTATGTGTGTGTGCGTGCATGGTTGTGCGTGGTATGTATTTTATGCTGAACATGAGCACCCTGACCTCACAAATGTTTTCATGGGTGAATGCTATTCATTTCCTTATACTTATATAACAATGTCCCAATACTGTTGCCAATACGCTGTCCCATTGTTGTTCGACAGCACAACATTTTTGTTTAGATTCAGGTGTAGGCATGGATTCTTTTATGTCTCTTTTAAACTCGTAATTGGAGATAAACTTTTATCAATCATACTTCAAATTGCCTGTCAAATTCCAGCAACATCCGAAATTGATTGCATACGAGTGGAGGCAAAGATTGTTATGCTCTTTGGAGTATGTCCAAAGAAATTACGAGCCTTGTATTGAACACCCTCTTAAATAAGTCCCAACGTGGTACAATTTCCTGGCAAGGCTGGAGGCTAATCTTGGTTCATGAATAAAAATGGATTTCCCTTTCATAGCCAAGATTGTTGAGAAAGTTATTTTTAATCAGCTCAGCAATTTCTTGAATTTAAATGGACTTTGACAAATTTCAATCAGGTTTCCAAGCTCATCACGGTACAGAATCTGCTCTTATCAAAAAGGTACATGATATAAGGTTGAATACTTACTTTGGAAAGGTGTCAATTTTGGTCTTGTTAGATAGTGTGGCTTTTAATACGGTAGATCTTAATATACTGCTGAACAGTTAACATTTAATTGTACATGCAGGAAGTCAAGGAGAGTCCAGAGGGGTGCTCAAGGCTGTTCTCCTTTATCAGTTCCTCTTCATCTCATGCCGTAAGATGGTCAGACGGTGGATGAGGGTGACACTGACAAAATGTGTTTGTGTACAATGTAAGCATGTGGGCATGATGCCTCGGTGTATAGATAGATGGTTTGGAACAAGAGTGTGTTAGAATTGTGCTTTTGATCCTGGATTTGTAGATGTTAAGTCCACGGACAAGACTGGGAGAAACGTCCAAAACAAGTCTTTTCATTTCACAGCAAGAATGTAGGACTTAACCCTTGAGCTCATGCACTACCTTAATTTGTCAGCTTTGGGGGAAGGGATGCTATATATGCTGACCTTGCTGTTTGATATACTTTATTTCCTAGATGGCGCTCTGGAGATGCCCGTCTTTCATTTGATCCCATCGCAAAGGCAGCTGGTTTTCCAGGGAGACCGTCTGCCCATTCAATGCACTGTCACTTACTTGGACCCTTCATTTGAGCTGCAGTGGCATCACAATGGCCAGACTGTGCCCACTCAAGAGGACCGCGGTGTTTATGTGGAGGACACCTTGCTTCATGACTGTTGTCTGCTTACAAGGTACAAGCAATAGAACAGATGAATTAAGGGTGGAGAAAACGTAATTGGATGAGTGTTGATAAACTATGGACAGTTCTACTTATACTTAGTTCCACCCAAGCAGATGCATTTTATCTATCTATTTTCCGTACTGGTTCCCCTCACTCAGATCTATGGCATGGTGTGATGGACCCTATCCTAGCTAACTATGGGTGAGAGGCATGGTACACCCTGAACTGGTTGCCAGCCAGTTGCAGGGCACATATAGATGCAAATTTAGAGCCTGGTATTACTGCATGTTTTTGGGAGGTGGTAGGAAACTGGAGTGCCGGGTGAAAACCCACGCAGACATGGGGGGAACATGCAAAATCCATTCAGGCAAGGCATGATTTGAACCCAGGTCCTCCGGACTGTGAGGGAGATGTGCTCACTAGTCATCTACCTTGCCGCCACAGACAAATTCATAAAATAGAATAATTAACAAAATGAAACACTACAAATAAATAATATTAGTTTTGGGGCCATGTTTCACGTTGGTTACTTTGGTGCTGGTGGTGGGAATTAAATTCCTAGTCAACCCTCATTTCCCAGTCGCCGTGACTGGCTGGTTATCAATTTAGACGAGGGATTGGTAACCTACAGCTCCAAATGCACATTCAGCTCATTAGCACCGCCCTAGTGGCTCCCTGGAGTTTTTTCAAAACTGTATGAAAATGGAAAAAGATGGGGGAGAAAAATATATTTTCTGTTTTAATGGGATTTCTGTAGGAGGACAACATGACAAACATTGTTAACGTTTTCCATTGCTGTAAAAATATGCAGAATAAATACAGTCGCTATCCAAGTTACGACTTATATCGGTTCTGACAGATTGGTTGTAAATCGGAGCATATACAAAATGTCCAAACTCTGTAAGTGACTGGGAGCATTTCCTGCTGGCACGCTGCTTATATAGCGAAAAAACAGACGTGTAAGAGGACACCATGCAGACGTTACAGGGGGAAGTGTGGGTGTGGGAGAGGATGCTTAAGGCATGCCCCCCAGAAAGTATAAAATGCTGGTGTTTGTGCAAAACAACATCGTTTTGGCTAAGCACCACCAAAAATGGCACCAACAAAGAGACACGCTGATGAACCACAGTTTAAACTACAAGCTATCATTTACTTGGAGGAATATGGGACTCGATCTACTGTGAGAGAATTCAAGATAATTTTTATTTGTATAGTAAAAGGATATAAAATTGTACTGCAATGATATCTAGCCACTGAATGTAGTGGTAGAATGCTGCTGTGAGAGTGAGATGCTAGGATGCAGCACTGCCATAACTCGTGAACAATGCCGGGCTGCCACAACTATCTTACTGCGTTGCCAGTAAAATCATACCTAATGGGAATTTGGTGGACGTGGTCATAAGTATTGGTTGTCGTAATTCGGCTACGTTGTTACTATACTATACTGATACTGATACTGTATTGATTGTCAAAATTTCTGTCAGCGAAGATTTGCGTCATAGCCTGCGACACGTGCGCCTTTGAGCTTGGCATGGCAGCTGGCTGTTGCAAATTCATCAGAAGGTGTGTAATGGGCCATGGCTTGCAAAAGGAAAAAGACAATGATAGCTTAGGAGAACAGCAGATTCAACAGTTCTTGGACTTAATCATTTGCTTTCACGGCCAACACGGAAGGTTTCCCTACACGCCTGCTCTGTAATGACAAGTTGTCCAATAATAAAAAAGAATAATGTGGAAAGATAATTCCAGGGAATGCATGTTACATCTGCAGCTGAGTTGGGAGTCAAAAAGTCACTTGCCAGAAAGCCAAACTTGCCCAAAGCCACAAATGGAGCAAAAGTGAAAGCCTCGCATCACCCGTGAAACTTGCTTGATACATGGAGTGCTCTTCCTGACAGTTATTGGAACATGCATTTGGAGTATTAGCAATTTTAAATCAATATACCTGTAGATATGGAGAAGCAGCTGTTCTAAAGTGAACTATTAAATCTAAATAGTGTATCGCAATCGCCTCAAGGACAAGAGCTTGCAGTCATATGTCAAGATTACAGTTAACATTTTACATGCGCGATTTTGAGATGATGTGATGTCTGAAAACACGAGTAACATAACAGGGGTAAGAATATAATTCTGTCATAGGCACATGTTTAGCAACAAAGTGTGTTTATCACGTGGGCTCTTTTTTTAATTTTTTTAAAAACAATTTTATATACTTTACCTTTTCAAAAGCCGACTGTTTTATTTTTTTAGTTGTATTCTGCATTTTCTTACCGTGGTGAAGTCTGAAACTTCAGGAGGCATGTTCCATCTTTTTTTTTTTTTTTTGGAATCCTCAAAATAAATGACATAAAAGTAGCTTTCTGTATTTTATCTCTACAATGCATCAATAATGGAAGTTAAACTTTAAACACTATCGTACACAGTTTTGACAAGTGGTGTGTCATTCTCTCAAGGAAGAGCTCCAGGAATAATAAAAATTGAATGATGAATGTTCATTATGTATTTTGGATAGTGAACTGATATATCCATACAGTAGATGTAGCCTCCATCATAAGGCTTATACAGTAATCCCTCTCTACTTCGCAGATCACCTATTGTGGATTCAGTGGATCGTGGATTTCTGCACCAAAAAGAAAGCCATCCTCGGCAAAACACCATGGATCAATGAAGTAAAAAAAAAAAAAAAAATTAATAATAATAAAAAACAAACAAACAAACAAACATCAGCATACATTAGTACAGTACTGTAACTGGAAGCCATTCATTCAGCAATGGGCCATTCCCAGCAAAAATACAAATCTATGAAGCAAAAAATACAAACCTATGAAGCAAAAAAAAAAAAAAAAAAAACGCCATTTTCCCCTACTTTGCGGTTTTTCACTTTTTTTGCAGGTGGGTCTGGTATCAATTAACCACGAAAGATGAGGGATTACTGTATAAGGCTTATATATATATATATATATATATATATATATATATATATATTTATTTATTTATTTATTTATTTATTAAGTTTTGAGGATGGCAGCACGGTGGCTCTGCTGGTAAAGCGTTGGCCTCAGTTCTGAGGTCCTGGGTTCAATCTCGGACCTGCCTGTTTGCAATTTGCATGTTTTCCCTGTGCCTGCGTGGGTTTTCTCCGGGCACTCCGGTTTCTTCCCACACCCCAAAAACATGCAACATTAATTGGACACTCAAAATTGCCCCTAGGTGTGATTGTGAGTGCGGCTGTATGTCTCCATGTGCCTTGTGATTGGCTGGCAACAAGTTCAGGGTGTACGCTGCCCCCTGCCTCCTGCTTGTTGACAGCTGGGATCAGCTCCAGCACCCTAGTGAGGATAAGCGGCAAAGAAAATGGATGGATGGATGGATTTTTGAGGATCAAGACAGATTTGTTTTATGTATTTTTGGTGGAATATGGCTCTTTCGACATTTTGGGTTGCCGACCTATGGTCTAGACCAGTGATTCCCAAACAGTGTACCGGGGTACATTAGTGTGCCGTGAGCGCTCTTCATGTGTGCCGTGATCCAATTTATCCAATTTTATGTCATTGCTAAAAAAAAACATTTATTCAAAGAAATAATGTATCTTTATTCATCAATGTAAGCCATTGATACACAATGACAGACAGAACAAAAAAATCCTCTTCTACTCGATGGCTGGAAGTACATATAGTAATTAAGCGATCCATTTTTTTGGCAATTAATTTTGTTGGTGTGCCATGAGATTTTTCAATTGTAAAATATGTGCCTTGCCTCTATAAACGTTGGAAATCACTAGACCATGGGTCGGGAATGTTTTCAACAGAGAGAACCATAAATGCCAAATATTTTAAAATGTAATTTCCCTATGATGCACCGGAACAGACAGCTTGGCACAAACTGATCTGCCAATTGGGAAAACGCCCATAGGGAATCTTTCACTTGCAAGAAAATCATGACCAATCAGCATTTGGAGACTGCCATAGACGCGGTCTACGAAAATACACCCCTAAATATTCAAAAATATTTAAGCAGACATTCCGCATTTACTTATTATGTCTGTTGTCCACCACAAAGACAAAAATTATTCTCTATGATGACGTGATGTTTATTGAGGATTCTCTTGTAATGTAAGAATGGATAGCAAGGTATTATGACTTGATGATCACTTTAGCCACCCCGTTTTAGATGAAAAACACATTCCAGTACACATAAAACAGATTTCACCTTTACAGGACACACAGAGAATATGACCCCCCTCCTAACCCCCCCATACACAAAGACATACACACACACGCACACGCTTTCCGCTATCTCTCTCAACCACCTAAAGTAGCTGGGATTTAACTTTAGTTATTGGCACTCTTGATAAGGATCTGAAAGGACAGGAAATAATTGACTTGGTAGTGAGCCAATATCCCGGAGCAATCTGGAGCCCATCCCAAGATAGGTTGGCCTTGCAGCCCATCACACAGCTCTTGCTGATCACACGCTAAGAGGAACATACGCTGAAATGTAATTGCTGCAATAGAGTAAAGAAAAAATCTTGCAACTCTTTTCATGAAAGAAGATATTCCTGGAATTGACTATCAAGTCTAAAAATGTCCTTTTCAAAAATAAATAATAACGAGCTGTTTCCAAATCTGTTTCACTGTTCTGCGAACTCGGGTTCAAATCCCTAAAATTCTGTTGAACTAACTGCTCAAAAACTCCAAAGCGACCTCTTCTAGAAGCTTCAATACCTCCACTGGTGTGTCATCAGGACCAACTGGGTTTCCATTTTTCATCCTCTTTTGTATCTTTCTAACTTCCCCCTTATTTTTTCTGGTCCACCAGACCACCTGGTCCACTCTTCCTTCTCTCTTATTCTCCTCATTCAACAAATCAAAACATTGTTTACATCTATCCAGGTACACTACTGGCGTCAGTCAACACATTTCTATCTCTATCCCTAATCACCCTAACCTGTTGCACATTTTTCCCATCTCTATTATTCTGTCTAGCCAATCTGTATAGATCCTGTTCTCCTTCTTCCATGTCCAAACTGGGATACATGTCATTATATGTCTCTTGTTCAGCCTTTACCACCTCTACCTTTGCCCTGTCACATCTCAATTTATTTATTTCTCCTCGCCTCTCCTCATACCTCTGTCTCGCACTTCTTCTGATCCAACCTCTTTTCTTCGATAATTTCCTGTACTTGAGGTTCCACCACCAAGTCTCTTTCTCCCCTTTTCTTCAAGAATGTACATCAAGTACTCTCCTGTCCATCTCTCTGATAACTTTAGGTGTAGTGTTCCTGTCATCTGAAAGTTCTTCCAGTCCACTGAGACCCTGTCTCAGCTCTTGTCAGAAAGCTGCATGACACTCTTCCTCTCTCATCTTCCACAAAATGGTTCTCTGCACTGTCTTCTTAACCTTCCTCCCCACCACCAGAGTCATCTTACACCCCACCATCCTATGCTGTCTAGACATACTCTCCCCTACCAGTATCGTACAGTCTGGCCAAGAGGTAATCCATCTGGGTGGTTTGTAAATGATCACTATATCCATTTCTATCCTTTTTGGAAGGTGTACTACCATCTATCCCTCCAGGTTCCTCTCCTGGATGCCAAATTTACCCATCACATGTGGATCACCGCTGTTTCCTTCACCAACATGTCCATTAAAAGCTGCACTAATCACGACTCTCTCTCTGTCTGGGATGGTCAGAGCTATTTCCTCTAGCTTCTTCCAGAATTTTTCTTTCCTCTCTATGCTAGGTCACATCCTACCTGTAGAGCATAGCCACTACTTATATTATGGAATGCATCCACAATTTCAAGTTTCAGCCCCATCACTCGATCTGATACTCTTTTCACCTCCAAGACATTCTTAGCTAAACTCTTCCTTTAAAATAACCCTGCCCGATTTCTATTCCCATCTACACCATGGTAATATAATTTGAACACTGCCACTAAACATATTGCATTTCATTGCATCGCTTGGACATACAAATATGTCAACATTTGTCCTAATCATGTCAACCTACTCCTCAGCTTTTTCTGTCAGAAGTCCGAAAAGTCCCCATGTTAAATTCAAGGCTCTGTGCTTTCGTCTTCTCTTTCTGCCTAAGAACCTGCTTTCCACCTCTCCTTCATGTTTGATCCACAGTAGGTGATTTTCCACCTCTGCCCTGCAGGTTAACGGTACCTGTGGGGGATATTAACCCGGCCCATGACCAATCCTGTACTGAATTCTTTGGATAAATGCTCATACCTGATCTTTGGACCAGCCTACAGTTTGTACTATCTTTTGCTCCCCTTCGGGCTGCATTAACAAATACCAGGATACATATCTACAATTATAGCATTAATTAAATTAAAAATGTGTAGCAAATCTACCTTCAAAACCAGGATCAATATCATTTGATCACCAAGTAGCCTTAATCTCTGTGAATGTCATGGTGACCATGAATCACCTACTTGAGTTGTCTATAACCAGGATATTATTATAGCCTGGCAAACAATGTTCATTAACATTAACGTGGTCCCACACAATTTTTTTTAATCCTATTAGAAAAAGTTTATTTGATTTCAACTGGAACAACAACAGTAATAATTACCACACAGTTACCCTAGAGCCAAGGTGGCACAGATGTCTGCTCATGTAAAACGAGGGACTAATTCAAAATGATTGAATATGTAAATAAAAGTAAATTTAAATAATACTCCTGAATTTTATGTGTATTGAATATATACTGTATGACCCAGGTGAGTCTGTCTGCGTCCTCAGTTTTCCTGGTTGCAGCATTCTTTCTCTCGAAATGTTCAAACATCACTAATCTGCTTCCATCCCAAGCCACCTCCACCTTCCAATATCCATCAATTATCTGTCCCGCGTATCCTCAATAGACGTTAGGGTAAGGGAAGGAAGTGTGGGAGCCTATCCCAGCTATCCAGCTAGGCAGGCTACACCCTCAACTGGTCGCCAGGCACTCGGAGGGTGCTTATAAACAAGTATCCAGTTGCACTCACACTTGCACCTATGGGAATATAGTCTGCAATTAACTGGGCTTTACAAGATCAGGATGGATTTTTGGGGCCGATCACTGATTAGGGAGTTTAAAAACAATTTGATCACAAGATGGAGCAATGAGTCCATTTATTTTTACAATAAATAATGTATCTTTATTCATCTATTTATTACAGTGAGTCATAGTGATAGATAGAACAAATTAATGGTGCTCTATTAGATGGCAGTAACTACGAACAGCAATTAATGTTTACACTTTTTGTGACATCTGTGTTTGTTGGTGTGCCGTAAGATTTTTCAACATTAAAATATCTGCCTTGGCCCCAAAAAGGTTGAAACTACTACTCTGGTCAATAACATGTGTTCAACAGAACGGCAGCATGTTTACAAACAACCACAAGCACTACCATTAGCTTGGTAGGCGACATAACGTTTTTATGGCATGCGAGCTGTATTGGCTTAAAAGTAGGTGAACATAACTCAAGCATGTTTTACACAAATTCTTTTACTGTCCTGAGCACCGGTGACCACCAAAACGTTTTTTTTCCCATTTTCTTCTTATAATATAGTGGACGTGATTCATTTGTGTAGTCATCCCCACGGAAATGAGTGTAGTCATGTCACATTCGTGCTTACAAGATAAACCCCAATGATCATAAAAAAACAGAATGCGGTGGTATCAAAAAATGAGACTTTATCACAGTAGTGTGACATAGTTGATTGAGTTATTTGCAGTACTATGTCAAAAGACACGGAAAAAACTGTCTGTATAACTGTATACTATTATATAAAAAGGAACTAGCTTTTGGATTCACATATACAGTGCACGACGGTGACACTGAGGGAATGTCTTTTTGATCAAAGATGTAATTGATCGGCTCAATTATGACATAAAAACCGATCAGCGAAAAAGGCCAATTTGGTCAGGCTAATCAAATTGGCGAATAGTATACAATTAACAGTCACTCACATTTGAAAAATGTATGGGTGTGGTCAGTCATGCACGCAGATTTAAAGTTGCGAGTGTGATTAGGGATGGAATCTCAAGACCTTAAAATAACTTTATGAGTTGTTATACCCGGGTATGTAGTTGTTACCTAATACCGTAACCGTAATGTATTGACATTGCACAGACTAAGACAGACATTTTTAGAGGTCAATAGACATTTAATTTCAATGACTTTCGGTGTAAATGCGCTCGAAGACGCTTGGAACTGTGCTTTTGGCATAACTTCTGAACATGCTCAGTACAGTTAACTTGCATTTCCTGTTTCTGGGTGAATACTGATTGTTTGGGATCAGGCTTTTTTTTTTTTTTTAACCAACATTTATGAAATAAACACGTAAATTAATGTCAAGACTACACAAAATAAGCAATGTCTTTCAATATTTATGTATTTCTACTCATAAATTTTCACGCAGATGATTTTTTGCACTCGACTGTGCAGATTTGCGAGTGCGATGATGTGTGGGCGCATACGCGCCCGTCAAATCATAGTGACTGAAGTAACCTACTGTGGATGTTTTTGGGTTGTGGAAGAAAACCGGAGCACCTGGAGAAAACCCACGCAAAAAAGGGGAGAACATGCAAACTCCACATAGGCGAGGTTCAGATTTGAACCCTGGTTCTCAGAACTCTGAGACATACCTTCAAGTAGTAGTTCTCAAGCATATTTGGCAGAGGCCCCCTTCTGGAGATTAAATTATTTTCACACAGTTTAACAATAAATACGCACACGCTTAGCTTGCAAATATAATTCCTTGGGAATCAAAAAATAATAATAAATAGCAACAAGCATAACTCCAATTGTCACAGCAGTTTTCACTTTTACATTTGAAAAATGACACTGGTGAGTTTACCAAGCCACCAAGAATAAAGAAACACCAAGACTTTTTTTCTGCTAAATCTTAACATCTTGGAAACCGGTTTAGGGTGTACCCAGCCTCCTGCCTGAAAATTGCTGGGATATGCTCCAGCACTCCTGTGACCCTTGTGGGGATAAGCGGCTCAAATAATGGATGGATAGAATTATTAATAATCATTTCAGTAGCTGGTGTGGGTTTGTGTGCTCAGTAGTTAAATTAGTTCCATCTGCTTGGTGTAACTTAATGATGAAAAGTGTTCATGGTACCCCTGCACCCAGTTTGAAAACCACTGCCCTCAGGGTGGAAGAGCTGATGACCAGGACGTGGATGGTCCAAGAGGATTTGGATGTACTTGTTTTAGCTTTGGCAGCATGCAAATCCTCAAGAACTGTGTAGAGGGGGTACCGACAGTCTCTTCAGCAGTTGATTGTCCGTTGTAATTGGGGTTTGTCCTTTTTTGTAGCAGCGCCAAACTCAACTATTATGGGATAAACACAGGACTGAGTCAATGACTATGTAGAACTGCCTAAACAGCTCTTGTGACAGGCCGTGCTTCCTCAGAAGCTACAAGAAGTACATCCTCTGCTGGGCTTTTTTGAGGATGGAGTTGATGTTGATTTCCCTCTTCAGGTCCTGAGAGACTGTGAATCCCAGGAACTTGAAGGTCTCGATGGTTGTCAGAGGCCAGTTGGCCAGTGGTAAAATCTAAGATTTTCAACCCAGTCTGATCTGATCTGATGATTTTTTTTTTTTTCAAAGATGGGATTGGGTCCCCTATTAACCTAAAGTTTACATTGGCCAGTGTTCCACTTTTGTTCAACAACAATATATATTTAACAGTTCAATTTCTTGGCAATTAATTTCACAATTGATTTTTAACAGACATTGATGACTATTCGTAGAACCCCTACATTACAGGGTGTAGTCTTTATTGCTCCCAAGGGCCCTACATATAATCTCCCATTGCTGGCCTCCATTATGCACAAATAATGCAATTTGTTCCACCAAGGGGAGCCCATTTAGGTCATGTTTGTTTTGGCACCTGAAATGTTTCCCATCTGCAGAAACCCTTCAAGGAGCAGAAGTCATTTGCAACTGTGTAGAGTGTATTACAGAGCTCAGTCCAACAAAAACAATCAGCTAGGTCTGAACTGGCTTCACCTTTGCTGAGTGCTTTATCTTGTGTTGTGGAAATTAGAGAACTATGACTTTCTTTCTTCGTTAGTCAAAAGATAAACACTCCAATGTAAAAGGACTTGTCTTTCACACAGTCATTTTCCATGCTTGTTTAACCACAGTGAACAACTGATGAGTCACAGCGGCCACTGTTGAGGTTTGTCACCTTGGATCAATGTCCTGAGTCATTAAGCTCTGTCCCACATGTCCCATCAGAGGGGAAATACTGAATACACAAGATTCAGTACATGGCTTAAGGCCTGTTCTGGATTTGTCACAGTGTGTTGCTTCAATGCAAGAAGAGATGTCAAAGTCTCAGTGAAGTGACCTCTTTGAAGGTGAACTCAACATGTTTCAGGCTATGTATTCAATTCTGCTCGTCGTGTTCTTGGCTAAACAACCACACAAGATGTCAAAGCATTGTGTATTGTTTTGGCTACACAGATTAAGGCAAATGTGTGATGTTCACAATTTTTTGTTTAGTCATTGTTTGGGTTTCTTTCCTGTAGCCGTCAGTTCCCTACCCACATTGTGTCATGTAATTAGTTTATTATTTGGTGCTGCAGCTGCGTTGATAAGATGATCAGTTTACATTGCTCACAATGATCATAACAGTCTCAGACCCTCTGAGGGCCGATGGTTCTGCAATGTGAGCCATACTCCTGCAGAGTAATGGTGTCAGGCCAAACTCCCAGTATTAACTGTACTAGCAAAAGCAGTGGGACCATCTTGTGATTCATGTTTCATAAATCAAACATTTTATAGTCCTGTAGCTAGCTGCAGCAGACACTTTAGATGTATTCCTCTTAATCCCTTCCATTTTTAATCAGCGTAATCTTGTACAAAAATGAGGAAGAAAATGGTTGGGAAATATAACCACAAAAATGATATGTCTAGGCTTTTTCTTCCCCATCTTTTTATGTTTTATAATTTACGATCTGGCTTTAAATGTTAGCATTGTAAATTTCTTTGTGTTTGTCTGTGTATATATCAGAGAGACAGAGAGAGAGAGCAGGAGAAATAGATATATATCATGGATATTTGGGACGTTTCTAGCTATTGCATGTCAAAATCTGTAAGTCTACACATGTAGTATGTGTTCTGCGGCCAAAGCCGGCTAAGGCTTCCCTGAAAATTGGATTCGCTTTTAAAAATTTGTTGGGAAGAAGGTCAATTTGAAGGTGTGTTGTCTCATAAGCAACATTATACAATCATTTTGTTAAACATCAGTTGGCAGCCAGAAATGCTCCCTATGAATCTTGTGGGTCTTTTTGACACAATGGTGCAGTGTTACTGTGTAAGTAGGTCAATGGCTGATAAATGTGCCTTTTCCTTTTGCTTTTCACAAATGACTGGTTTCTTCATGTTTTATTATCTAACATTTGTGCTGACCTTTTTCTGATAATAAAGGAAAATCACTGTGGAAAGCCCAACTGGATGGTGTCCTCTGTTTGCCTTTTTTGCAGCCATAGCTGGAAAGGGTGGAGTCCCTGTAATTTGTCATTAATGAGTACATGTACAGTAATCGTCCAATATGTGATGGTTGTTGCTTTGCGTTCCCGCTATATTGCAGCTTCTTATTTTTTTACAATATATATTATCCAATATGTGTTATCTATTGCTCTTGTTCGCTACGATAAATAGTATCGTTGATCTTTATTTATGCCGGGGATATATTGACATTATAGTGCATTAAAGTACATGCTTTTTTAAAACGATTTGACTTTCAACTCTAAAGAACATTGAACATAGAACTATGAATAAAATATTAGGTGAATAAACAAAGTGAATAAATCAGACTCAGGCTCTGTTCGCAAAAACTGCATTCAATCCCAGACGTGAATATATACACAGTGTGCGTGTGTGTGTGTGTACAGTGTATATATATATATAATATATATATATATATATATCATGGATATTTGGGACGTTTCTAGCTATTGCATGTCAAAATCTGTAAGTCTACACATGTAGTATGTGTTCTGCGGCCAAAGCCGGCTAAGGCTTCCCTGAAAATTGGATTCGCTTTTAAAAATTTGTTGGGAAGAAGGTCAATTTGAAGGTGTGTTGTCTCATAAGCAACATTATACAATCATTTTGTTAAACATCAGTTGGCAGCCAGAAATGCTCCCTATGAATCTTGTGGGTCTTTTTGACACAATGGTGCAGTGTTACTGTGTAAGTAGGTCAATGGCTGATAAATGTGCCTTTTCCTTTTGCTTTTCACAAATGACTGGTTTCTTCATGTTTTATTATCTAACATTTGTGCTGACCTTTTTCTGATAATAAAGGAAAATCACTGTGGAAAGCCCAACTGGATGGTGTCCTCTGTTTGCCTTTTTTGCAGCCATAGCTGGAAAGGGTGGAGTCCCTGTAATTTGTCATTAATGAGTACATGTACAGTAATCGTCCAATATGTGATGGTTGTTGCTTTGCGTTCCCGCTATATTGCAGCTTCTTATTTTTTTACAATATATATTATCCAATATGTGTTATCTATTGCTCTTGTTCGCTACGATAAATAGTATCGTTGATCTTTATTTATGCCGGGGATATATTGACATTATAGTGCATTAAAGTACATGCTTTTTTAAAACGATTTGACTTTCAACTCTAAAGAACATTGAACATAGAACTATGAATAAAATATTAGGTGAATAAACAAAGTGAATAAATCAGACTCAGGCTCTGTTCGCAAAAACTGCATTCAATCCCAGACGTGAATATATACACAGTGTGCGTGTGTGTGTGTGTACAGTGTATATATATATATATATATATATATATATATATATATAACATATGTGATATGTTTACCTCTCACTCAAAATCAGAACATGCGTCCACTGAAGTAAACTACTGCCTAAATATTGATAACTTGTGCCTCTCTGCTTAAACAGTTAACTTTCCCACATGTGAGTGTTTGGGTGTCTGCTATATGGCGAATAAACACACACAAGTCAGAGCACTGACGTTGGGTCGAGTGAAATATTTAGTTCTAAACCTTAGCTTGCTAGCTGGTTATCTTGCAAACTTGTGAATGCAATAAACAGTTTATAGTGTTACAGTTGTGGTTGAGTTGTTTTGCCAGCAGCTTGTTGTGTCGTGAGTGCTGTAGCGGGTAATACCACAACAGTTCCAATGTATCCAATGATAACCCCTGCCACTGCCTCTTATTGCTTTGCACCAAAGATTCCTACTATTCCCCCCACCCACACCGCCCCAGGTCTGAAGCCTTCTTTATACTCTCACGTGCAGTTGACGTCACTGTGGCTCTTTCGCACATATTTACCTTTATACTCAAGCGCAACCCTCATGCTCAGTTTAGAAAATGTACTACGGTTCTTCTCCAAGTCAAAGATCTCACTGCGGCTCGTATTGGCTCGTACGACACAGCATGGCATTTCTGTAACACAATTTGGTCATTTCCGGTTGTTGTTTTTACTTTCCTTTCCATAACAAGGAACAAAGTAACAATAATGGCGACCTTGGAAGAGTGTCTGCTTGAACAAAAGGACCAGATGATAAATTTAATTATGCTGAAAAATCAATCGAGACGGTGGTAGCGTAGGTGGTATGTGGATCCGGGAGGAACGATGAGTACGTTATCACAGTATGTGACGAAAACGAGGGATGAGCGCCATGGTTCACAATGCTCAGCAACATTTTTCGACATGGTCATGGCAGGCTACGCAAAAACTATGCAGAGGTGCTGTGTGGGGTCAGGTCACATGATGCAATGCAGGTGTTTGTTGACCATGCGATCGCAGGAGTATAAACTGGCCTTTATACTACACATCTACGGATGCAAAATCAATATGCTTCATTCGTCCTTACTAATATTTGGGACACACATCAAATATATTTACAGGTATATACTGTAATTGAAATTTTTGAGACCACAGCAGGTATTTTACACAACATCACAAAAACTGAGAAACACACAACTCCAAATACACACAACCTATCTATTCCGATTTTAGATGACAAAATTCCTTCTTCAATCTTAACTTCCAACTCTAGGGTCATTGAGTCCCTAAAATAATCAGGCAATAATAATATCAATCCATTCTCTGAGCCGCTTATCCTCATGAGGGTCGCGGGTGTGCTGGAGCAAGTCCTAGCTGTCATTGGGCAGGAGGCGGGGTACACCCTGAGCTGGTTGCCAGCCAATTGCAGGGCACATGGAGAGAGACAATAGCGCACTCATAATAACAACTAAGGGTAATTTAGAGTCTCCAATTAATGCATGTTTTTGGGATGTGGGAGTGCCCAGAGAATAGCCATGCAGGCATGGCGAGAACATGCAAAGTTCACAAAGGTAGGCCTTGAATTTGAACATAAGTCCTCAGAACTGTGAGGCCAACACTCTATGGCAGCGCCACTGTGCTGCCCCAATAATAATATAACCACCCAAAAATAATTTGTCATCACGTCAACTTGGTTAACCTAACCCTTGCTAAATCTTATTTAAACTGTTTGTAAAACCTACAGTGCCATGAAAAAGTATTCCCATTTTCATTTTTTTTCTGCATATCACACACAAAGGTTTCAAATGATCACACCAATTTTAATCTCACTCAGAGAACAGGAAAGGAAATACAAAATGCAGTTTTCAAATGACAATTATATTTACTAAGGCACAAAAATAATCCAAACCTTTCTGACCCTCAGTGAAAAAGTAATTGAAGATCATCGAGATGTTTTTTTGGGACACAGGAGATGGGCATTTTTATTCTTTTCTGACAGAAGGGTTTTTCGCCTTAGAACTCTACCATGGATGCCATTTTTGGCTAGTGTCTTTCTTATGGTAGAGTCATGAACTTAACTGAGGTCAGCGATGCCTACAAGTCTTTAGATGTTGTATGAGGTTCTTTTGTGACATCCTGGATGTGTCGTTATCACAATCTTGGCGGATTTCTAGTTGGTTTTCCACTCCTGGCAAGGTTTTTCACTGTTCCCACTGTTCTCCATTTGTGGAGAATGGCTATGACAGTGGTTCAGTGGAGTCCCAAATCCATGAAATAGCTTTGTAACCTTTTCTAGTGTGATAGATTTCAATAATTTTTTTCTCATTTCTTCTTTAATTTCTTTGATGCATTGGTTCTTGATCCCTTGTAGCCTACTTCATGTTCTTTTTCAGATTCTATTTAAATGATTTCTTGTTCCAACAAGTATGGGAGCAATCAGGTTCGGGTGTGGCTTCTGAAATTGGACTCACCTTTCCCAAATTGATGTTTTGTCACGTTGACTTTCTGATTTAATATTTACTTTTTCACAGACAGCCAAAAAGGTTTGTTTTTTTTTGTGTGTCCCTTAATAAATTGAATTGCCATTTGAAACACTGCAATTTGTATTTCCTAGGGTTGTCTCTGAGTTATATTGAAATTTGTTTGATGATTTTAAACCTTTGTTTGTGATAGATGTGCAAAAAATCTGAAATCAGGATGAGAGCAAATAATTTTTCACCACATTGTACTGCTTCACTTTTAATCCACCCTCCTGTATCTTAGCTTACCAAATTTACCCTAAAACTGAGTTTAATATCTTCTGCTTTTACTCCTCTACAAGTGAAGTCATCCTTGCCAACATCAACGTGGGACTTGCTGGCACCTGGGAGTGTCTGGTGACAAGTTCTCGAGGCAACAGTTCTCGGCAGATGGAAATAGTTGTCTTGGAGATGTCTGCGCCATACTGCTCTGCTGACCGAGTCACCAACAACAAGGGGGAGTTCAGGTGAGTCACCTGTAGACTGGTCTACCTACAGCATAGGGATCAGCATTAAAAACGTTATTCACACATAATAACTGTCAAATAGAAATGCAAATTGTGGGAAATGGTTGGAAAGCATAAGCTTTGTGTACAGGTCACAATATCCGCATGAGCATTAATTGTAGTCAGGAAGCAGGTTAGCATCTCTAGCAGCTGGTTTCAATTTTCACCTTTTTTGTCCATAGCCAAAGTTGAAATTTGACCCTCCTGTTCAAAGCTTAAATCCTTCCAGACAAGCCTCTGCAACCCTTAATTCCAGGAGGGACCTAAAAAATACATGGGTGAAGAGATTGTAAATACAAAAGTGATCTTTTTAACATGTGTAAGGACATATTTTTTTTTTTTTTCCTTAAATGACTGATATGTCCCAGCATTTTATTTTATTTTTTGAAAATTTTGTCTTTGGTTACTGAAAAGCAAGCTCTATTGGCTTGAAATCAGACTTGGTCATTGAAAAATTGCCTTTTTTCCCTTACTAGTTGAAAGAAAAAGACTCCATAACATTGTAAACTTTGATCTCACCAAGATTTCTGATTCAAGGAGTTGTGTTCATACATATTGAGTGCAAACTAATCATGGATGCTCCCTGTTTGAGCTTTCTATGGATTAAATAATACACATTCAATATTGCAGTGTTAAAATCATGAATGAGTATGTGTAGTAAAATGTATTAGCTTCATGTATTGTATTCAAGTATGTCACGAACCAAGGGTGCGGAGGAGGAACCAAATGCAGGACTTCGAGGCAGAGGCATAATATTCAATGTGGTTTATTACGGAAACTGGTCGATACCAAAAATCATGCCAAAAACAAGGCAGAGGCATAGAAACGCTAGGCAGGATCCAAAAGACGTACAGCAAGGTCCGATGACTATGGGGTAAACTAACAAACTCAGCAGGACATGATCAAACAAAAGGGCACAGAATCACTGTGACTAGGATTACTCTAATTTACACGTAGAAGCGGAGAGTCCCACAGGCAGTAAATGCAACTCACTAACACAAGGCAACAAAGTAGGTCACTGACAAAATTCCAAACTTAAATAAACAGTCTAATTAGAATCCACATGGAAAACAACTGTGGCCGGTGACAGGTGTCAGAGGTGACACCGCCCAAAGCTCTTGGCCGTGGTCCAGTCTTGCTCATGACAATGTATGGATATAAGTGATTAAGTCCTACAAGTTTAACAGTCCCTTGTGCCTGACCTTTACTCCACTACTTTAAACTATTGAAGAGGTGTTCATGTTCCTAATTTAGCGGAAAAAAATGGACAACACAACTATCCTAGAAATCCCCAGTCAAGCCCACCAGATTCTTGCTTGTTACATGAGTGTGCAGCTTAGACTTCACTGCCCTCCTTCACTGCATAAGCTCATCGAGTCAGCCTCTCAGAGAGCACTTGTGTAATGGGCTGAAAAATGAGCCCCCGTTTTAGTTTGGGATGATTTTAATTCCATTTACTATCAGGTAGTGGGAGCAGAAAAATGCTTGGTTGCCCCCAGAGCAGATGACTAGTTTGTGCAGTATGGTCCTTGCCCATTGTAGTTCTTGCCAAGTGATGGGGATCCATAGGAATTCCCCCTTTCCCCCAACCCATTCACAATATGTGTTGGTATCTTCTAAACACCATATAATGAAAAAAACAAAGGCAACTGATTGTTATATTTCATATGTATCCTAGCTCTAAGCAAAATTGTCATTATTTAATAATGACCTCGCCAGGATCGGGCTGAAAATGTTATGTTTTAAGATGCCACTGTGATTTCTTGATATTGTAATTGATTTTTGTTGAGAAATGAAATTCAATCTGTCAAACAGAACGAAGGTTTAAAGAGGCGAGCGAAAGAAAGGCATAAGAAAAAGCTCAAATTGTAAACTGGGTGAGAAAAGAAATTACATATTTACAACAATGAAACATTAAATATGAGTGTTGCATGGGGCTGTAGTGCTACACCCTGTGAAGGAAGAACAGAGCAAAAACACAACAGGACAAGGACAGGCAAAGAAGTATGCAAGACAAGGGTCATGAACCCTGTACAACTGTAGTGTACAACTGAAGTGTTGTGGGATTCACCCAACCATCCATTTTCTAAGCCGCTTCCCCTTACAAGGGTCACGAGAGTGCTGGAGGCTATCCCAGCTGTCATCGGGCAGGAGGCAGGGTACACCCTGAACTGGTTGCCGGGCAATCGCAAGGCACATGATGACAGACAACAGTCGCACTCACAATCACACCTAAGGTGTAATTCAGAGTTTCCAATCAATGCACGTTTTTAGGAAATGGGATGAAACCGGAATGCCCGGAGAGGCGCAAGCATGGGGAGAACATGCAAACTCCACTCGGGAGGGATATGAACCCCCTCAGTTGCACCGCCATGCAGGTAGTTGAGAAACCACCACCCCCTGTTATTATGACTGCCAGTTTAGACTGCCTTTCATTGGCTCTACATTGAGTATAAGTGCCCCCCCCCCTTCCCCTCCCACCCCGACCATCGAGCGATGTGCTCCATTAAAATCTGGAGAGACCAGTGAGCTGAGGGGTGGGGGCCAGCACTGCCAGTCACTGCAGCCTAACAGCCAAATACCCCCCCTCCCCTACACACACACTCACAACTCACCATCCCCCCAGAGATGGGTGTATGTGGTTCATTAAAAAGTGGGAACAAATGTGTGTGATGCATTTACAATCCAGGGGGGCAGGCAGGGCAGAGAGGCACGGTGCAGAAACCAAGAAACAGCACAGATGTGCTAAAACCCGGTCTGAGAAGCATACCCTCGCGACCCCATACCAGTCCCCCAGGAACCTTTTGATATGTATATGTGCTCAGATGTGATTAGTGAGAAGAATGTATTCAGTGATTGGTATAAGTGTGTCTAAGTGAATAATTAATAACCATCTCTCCTGCAAGTCGGGCCCATTAGGCCAAAGAACCACTGACAAAGAAGGCTGCCCCACCATGACCCACCCTGGTTCCTCGCCCACACACAAAGATTTTCCTGCCAGCACCCACTACCTTCCCTCGAGTGTGGGAGGTTGAACCCCCCCAAACCAGGCGGCTACAAAACCCAGACAGCAGGTCCCACATCGCTCCCACGGGAAGAAGAAATTGAAATATTGACTCATCAGATCACAGAGCACTTTTCCAATTTGCATCAGTCCATCTTAGATGTGCTACAGCCCAGAGAAGCTGATGGTATTTCTGGGTATTGTTGATAAAAGGCTTTGGCTTTCCATTGTAGAGTTTTAAGTTGCAGTTACGGATGAAGCGCTGAACTGTATTTACTTACTTCGGTTTTCTGAACTGTTCTGTAGCCTATCGGCTGATATTCTTTACACATTGATGCCAGTTTTTGATGCAGTGCTGCCAGAGGGATGAAACGTCATGGGCATTCAATGTTGGTTTTTTACCTTGCTCGTTAGATGCGAGATATCTCCAGATTCTCTGAAACCTTTGATGTTATTATGTGGTTATGTAGTGCAGATGCATCACATCTAGGTGATGAAATTCCTAAATTCCTTGCAATTGTATGTTGAGGAATACTGACCTTAAAGTTCCACTGACATCCCTATATACATTGTAAAATAGATATTGTGAAAATAACATGTACTATTATTCACTAAAATGTGTATACGAAAAAATAAATATGAGCGGAGAGCGTGTCATTCATGCATAAAGTTGCAGAAGTCTCGCTTGACATCCAAATGGTAGCCATATTGCCTGCTACGTCATTTACAGCTGTCACACTGGGACATTCACCATTGAGAAGATGCTGTGCCACCAGCTAGAGGAGACGATTTTCATATTTTTCTGACACAGAAGCTGTTTTCGAAGAAAAGAACCTCTCACAATCAATTGAAGTGACCGAGGCAATATTACCCCATCGTTTTAAGCCACATTTAAATGGTATGCGGATCACTTTTAACTAACAACAGACTCCCCGACAGTATGTATGACAGTAGCGTACTCAGCCGCGAGTGACGACAACACCGTAACCGGGCCACTGTGGCTCATTGTGGCCGGGCTGCAGCGTTGTCGTCGCTCGTCCCTCCAAAAACTATTTTTTTAAAATAGCTCTATACACACCTACCTGTCATTTGCAACCCACAAAGCTCTTGTCCTTTGCACCTGTACAATCCATTTTTTCACAACAAACTCAGTCTTTTGGAAAAGTGTGAAGAATGAATCCATCCTCCCGAGTGTTCGAGCAATATCCAGCAATACAATGAAACAGCATTTTGGCTAACACACAGGAAAAAAACTGCTACTTTTGCGCTGGTAAAACATGTGTAAACACACGAAACTGCCAGAGTAGGCTTCAAAACGATTGCCTCGAGAGGATTTTCATGGCAGAGAGATACAAAAATCCATATACGACAACTTCATGACGTGTGGTGAAAAAATGGATGGGTCCATTCGGCTGTCTATTTTTTCATTAAAAACATACAAAAAATCATGCTTTATGTCTCAGTAGCCCTTTAAACTATTTTCTCATGCACTTGTTCACAAAGAGGTGAACCTCGGGCCATCTTTGCTTATGAATGACAGAGCATTTCAGGGAAGCCTGTTCACCCGTGGGGTATTCCAAACAGGTGTTGATAAGCATTCTTCAACTTTCTCAATCTTTCCCCAGCTTCCCAGCTGTTGCATCCATAAAATTGTAAGTTAATGATTATTTGCTCCAAAAAAGTTTCAGTTTGAACATTAAATATCTTATCTTTGTAGTATTTTCGATTAAATATAGTTTTAACATAACTTGCAAATCATCGTATTCCCAACTTCATTGGAATTGGGTCTGTAAAATGTGTGGGAAAAGCGAGAAATATACTGTCCCCAATTTGTCTTGGATCTTTCCTGGAGCCTCCTCCTGGATGGATTGCACCTCACCAGGGAGCTGTTTATGAGGCATTCCAACTAATCCTTCAAAGAACGTCCTTTGGCTCTTCTAAATGCATAGGACCAATGGCTCAACTGTGAGCCCTTCCTGGATGACCAAGTTTGTCATTCTCTCTCCAAATATATTCATTTGGAACATGTCTATCTTGCACACCAGTTGAGGCTCCTTCCATCTTAAAAATTGACATTCATCCTATATGGGCAAAGCCAGCTTGAGTAATCAGCGATCAGACCGGCAAGGTACCCACCTTTGACAGCCAACCAGCTCACAATGCATCCAGCCCCCTTGGCTCCTCCTATGGGTCATGAGCCCATTGGAAGGTTAGCCATATTGTCTCTTTGGACTACATGTACACACGCACACACACACATGCACGCACACACACATGCACGCACACACAAACACTACACACATGCACTCGCACACAATGATTTGCTAAAGAAGAGATTATACTACAGTTGCCACTCTACTTATAAATGCCTCTAGCAACGAAACATTTAGGTTATGAAACTCCTCCCTGGAAAAATATTCTCTAATTACAAAGAAAAATTCAGGATATGAAAGAAAAACATAGGCGCTGGGTTCGCAGCCCGCAAATTCCACCGAACGTAAACATCCTGTATCTTGGTTTGTGTGGTGCAATAGAGCTGCTCTCCCATTGGCTATCACTGTAGCATCTTCCTAGCGTCCATTGGCTAGGAGGGATGTCACTCTTTACCCATGATACTTTTCTTTTCCCTTGGACACTCGATTGTCACCAAATCACACGAGCACACATTAGAAAAGTACAACTTTTTCGATATTTTTTGTTTGTCTTTTTGCAAGTTTATTCATCTTTATTCACCCTGGGCCCCAAGAAACATCAGTAAAGTTGTGTGCGTGTGTATATTCCTAGAGGGACAAACATTCTTTGGATTATTTGGTGATATTTTAATTGCAGGTGGCCAAAAACTCTAGCAGGAATCCTGGCCTTCTTACCTTGTGCTCCAGCCACCTTTGGTTCTGCCCCTCATCCTGTGGGCAGTGCTCCTCATGCCTCCAGCCATAAGGAGAAAAAGGCATGGCGTCGCTGTGACCGGACTGGACGGTGGCATGAAGAAGACTACACTCAGTGCCCTTATGCCAGTGAATTCACACGTGTGCTACATGAGCTCACCCAGGTATAAATTAAATATTAAAGTTTGTTTATTGTTTCATGAATCCTGAGAGACATTGATTCATATAAAAGAATACTTTCAAATCATGCTTTAAAGCAGACCCATGACTTGGCGATCTAAATCAAAATGTTCAATTTGGGATGGATTAGCTGTTATTCTTTTTCTCTCACTATATTAGTTAAAGCGATATTTTCAAAAGTCAAGTCACAAGGCCATGACATTAGCTCAAAGCACTCGGGCTAGCTTTACACCCCATGGCTAACGTAGAATATTTTGATATTTATTTGGATATCTACAAATGTCACTGTGCCTTAACTTACCCATTGACTCTTGCCTTTAAAATGAGAGCATTGTCATTTAAATAGATCGTTTCTAACATATACACTCGCATTTGTACGAAACAGCTCCATGAAATCATCATATTAGCTCAAACCACCACCTGAGACTGGATTACACACACACACACACACACCACCAACACTACCACTGACTACAGTAATGACTACTTTTCGACATTATTAGCACAAGAAAACAGAAATTGAGAGATGTCCCGATCCAATCACGTGATCAAAAATTATCATGTGGTTTTCCGCGGATCAAGATCAGGTGAAAAAGAAAAGATCCATTTCATTCATTTTCTGACATTTTAAATGTCACACAGTGCTAAAATTCTTCAAAGGTAAAGATATCTTTCCAAAGAAAACAGTAATATTTTTATATTTTTCAATGTATCATTTTTTGGGGGTGTGGGCAGGGGTAGTATCTTCAAGAGATGCAGACTCTGTGTGTGTTTGCGTGACACACACAGGCAGTTTGCCTTGATACCATTGGCTCTTTGCAACACACTCATTTGGAACAGGACACGGACCACCCACCCTAAGAGCAACCTGAAAGATATTGTACTTCTGTACTTCTACTGCAAAGCCGCTCCGTTGAACTGTGGTCAAAGAGTTGAGAGAACATCTGACATGTTAGCGTATTGTATTGTATTGTATTTAAACCATTTCACGAGTGTTAATTATTATGTGCCAAGCAAACTTGTTATCCCATTGGTTGCATTCGCCTGCATTAAAAACACACACAATAACTATGTAAATGTATTGTTTACCATTAATACCTTTGAAGAGAAGAATCCCCAAACAATTATCTATCCATAGAATTTCGGTACCGCTTATATGCACTACAGTCATAAATGTGCTGGAGCCTACCCCAGCGGACTCGGGTACTCTCTGAACCGGTCACCTGGCAATCACAAGCCAAATATTGTATAACAAATAACCACACTCAATTCACACTCACACTCACAGCGATGAACAATTTTAGGTCTTTTCAATTCACTTACTATGCATGTTTTTGCAATGTGAGAGGAAACCACAGAACTCACACAGGCATAGTGAGAACATGCAAACGCCACACAAAGCAAAGCCACATTTGAACCCAGGTCCTCAGAACTGTGAGGCAGACATGCTCACCACTGGTGCACCGTGCTTCCCTTCATACAATTATATGAAAATTAATTATTAATTGTCCTGCACATTTTTAGGGTAATGTGCTGTTATTCTAGTTGCATTAATGTCGTGGCTAGAGGTTGTAGTTCATGTATTTACTAATATTATCAGCTGTTTTTGTTTGGGTAGTAATTAAAAAAATTAAAATTACCCTAACCCAAGTCAATCCTAAACTTCGACATGGCTGCAAAATAATGTGATCGGGACATCCCTACAAAAGATGTTTTGCAGAAACACTCGCGCTAAATCATAAATGCACCAAAAGCGTGCTAGCATTTGTGGCACATTAGGGGTGTGTTGAGAGAGGAAGACTGATGAGGCTGTTCCGGCGGAGTATTGTCAAAATCATCTTATTTTAAGACTAGACTAAGATCTAAGCCAGTCTGCTTTTATGCATTTCATGTTCCGTGCTCATTGAAACTTAATTTAGCGCCACCCTGCAGATGTCGGCAGCTTCGTTCATGTCTGACATCCACGTCTCCAGTTGATCCCCCCGACAATTGGAAACTACTCTCTATCTCCCTCTTAAAATGGGGACCATCATCTTGGTCTCCCAATCCTTAAGAATGGGAGCTACTTTACGAATAAAAACTGCCAGAAACCACTCATGATTTAGATGGTAGGTTCAAATACATTTTGAAGGCCATTCACTAGGGTATTAATCTGAGAGTGTTTCGGAGGCAAATACACTATTTTAATAGAGGGTCTCAAGTGAAAGGTTTAGAACATCTTTGCATTGTCGATCTTCATTTGAAATAAAACAGTTGCTACTTTGAGCTTTGCATACAAATCTACAACCAATCAATCCAACTTGCCTCACTCTGGATTGAAATTTACCAACACTTTTCAGTTAAAAGAAATAAAAATAAAGGGTCAAGACACTTTGAAAGTGAACTATGTTAGTGTTTACCCTTTGGTGAGCTACTGAGGAAAAGCTGGAGATCTCCTGGTAAAGTGAGAGACCCCAACATTTCAAGATGACTCACCGGGTTCATTTTCTTTAACTCAAGACAGTACACCTGCAAGATAAAGATAAAACTGCAGTGTTTTCAAATCCAGTTTAAAAACTCTTTTGTCTCATGTGTTTTAGAGTACTTCCACTTTTAAGTGATATTTCACTAAAAGCTGTTTTATTCGTACTTTTTCAATGTTTCTTATTTATGTATTTGAATGTTTTTAATCTTGTAAAGCGCACTGAGTTACTATGTGCATGAAATGTGCTATACAAATATATCTTCTTTGCTTTGCTATTTTTGATATTCAGGTCATTCCATTGAGGTGGTACACAATTGGCGACATATAAGAAAATTTTTATTGAAAATATGTTCGTAAAATTTCTTTGAAGTATACCAGTTACATTTAGGGGTTCATGGGCTAGCACAAAGATACTGTAGCTGGGTTGAGCTCCAGCACTCCCATGACTCTTGTGAGGAAAAGCTCCTCAGAAAAATGGATGGGCTAAAAACATACATAGTTTCCTGAGTATGACCATTATTTGACCAGTGGTTGCTTGTAACTGACTCTAGATAACATGGAAAGCTGTTTTTTGTTTGAAAACCCTGAGAATTATTCACTCAAATACTAGGGTTAGCGTAGGTTCACAAAACAATTTATGTCCAACTTGTTAATGCACCACAAAGTATAAAGTAAAAAAAAATACTTGATGTGTGTAACATTAACTAGATATACAACATGGAAAATGAAGGACCTGAATACTAACAAGTATAAATGGATTAATCAGTGGATTAAATTTATAAATTACCATTTATAAATGGTAATTCAGTGGATATCAGAATTTAATAGGTTTCCTTACTGAGGTACCTTTAACAGTTAAACCATCAACTTGAAGCTTGAACCTTGACATGTTCCATCACTTTCCATTCTTACTTTCCAATTCAATCACTTGAATATGTTTTGTCTCATTGTTTGTACTCAATTTCTCTACAG
This sequence comes from Syngnathoides biaculeatus, assembly GCF_019802595.1. Taxonomy (NCBI): domain Eukaryota; kingdom Metazoa; phylum Chordata; class Actinopteri; order Syngnathiformes; family Syngnathidae; genus Syngnathoides; species Syngnathoides biaculeatus. The sequence goes on from NC_084651.1 coordinate 22,892,804, forward strand.
AAGTCAGTGTTAGTAAATGATAACACAGCCATTTAGACCTGTGACTAATTTTGACAACAGCAGTTTTTGCCACAGCCTTTGTCATATTACAAACACTAGTAACAATCCACAGTTCACCACACAACCTCAACATTTTTTATCATCAAAGTGAATCATGTTGTGATCAAAGCTAGTTAAAAACGTTTGACAGGAGGCCTTTATAATCGGAACCAAATCCAACTTTAATCACAAGCATTAAAGTATGCGCGTAATCATGACCACATCCGCAACATTGCTGTGACTTGTCAAAATTAGTTGCAAGTAAACATTGCAGTCAGGAGACACAGAAACAGCCTGTGCACAAGCAAAATTCAGCAATCATTTCTCCTTCAATGGGTCAAACAAGAAACCATTTAAGTGTACACAAACTCGCTTTTCATCATTGCTAGCAACTTGGCCGTTTGAGATTGACGCTTGTAACATTTTTACATCTTGAAAACACATACCAGGATCTACCGAGCCCTCCATGTTCCCGAGCTCCAATACTGCCATATGCTGGTTTTATGGAACCGAAAAATAGTTTTGAGTGATTGATGTTGCAAAATAGCTGACCGTTACATTCGCTTGAACAAAATGATGACCGACTTAAAAATGCAGGTCAAAATTACCTCCTACTCTTTCTTAAGCAATTGGATGAACCTTCCATGATTATTTGGGGAAATTGTTCTATTAATTCCAAATAGTCATCATAAAATGGTTGTTGTTTGCTGACAGTGATGAAATTGAGTCTCTGCTTGCTCATAACGCGTTTTGACCAACAAAGTTAGGAGCACAATGCTTTTTTTCAAATAAGTACCTCTAAGAGATCCCGCCATCAAATGTCATTAATTTCTGTTGAGTGTGGTAGGTGCACCTTTTTAGCAGATATTGGCGAAGTGGTTGCATGACTTTACCCATTTTTTTCACACTGCGGTTATTTCCGTTGATGACTGCTAAAATGTTGCATTTCGGCACTGATAAGAAAACACAAAAATGCTTTTGACATGGTTTATTGCAAAATAAGTGGACGTGGACAATTATTAAAACAATATTTTATTTTTATTTAACAATATTTTATTGCTATATTTTGATACCGAATTACTGACAATACTGTTGTGTGTTAATAGTTGATGCCTTTTATTGTATTTTACCAATAGTAATTCCTTGTAACATTTAACCCCATCCGTGGAATGACCCATGTACATGTTATGAAAGCCAAGTTGTGTTTTTCGTGATGAACTTCAAACTCTCAAGCTCTATTTTACAACAGATAACCGTCAACCTTACCAATGCTCAGACTTTGGCCCAGCAATTAGTCACCTTCACCAGCCGGGCAGCTCACTTTACTGATGTCATGGATGTCATTTTTGTGACACATCTAGTGGAGAGACTGAGCAGGCTTGTGAAGAAGCACAAGGAAGTAAGTGTCAACACAGAAATATGGTACATAATTCAACAGAATTTTTGGTACCCTGGTAAATGTCTTTTGTAGATTGCAAGTTCCAGCTCCTTCTACAGATGTTTAATAGAATTTAGATCAGGGCACGAAATGCCACTTTAAAATACCCCAATATTTTGTTCTTAGTCTTTCTTGAGGGTTAGTTGTGTGTTTTGGGTCTTTACCCTGTTGGATGCCAGGCAGTGTGTTTTCCTCCAGGATTCATTGATTGTCTTCAGATTTTCATTGAGTCCTACACAGGAAACACCCTGTGCTGAATGCGACATAGAAACCCCAGAACATAACCAAGCTCTCTGCATGTTTCACAGTTGGTCCACTGTGACTTTTTTGTATGCATATTGTTTGCAGATTCGCAAACATTCTATTCTATTCATATTCTTCCACTTATCAGAGTTTGGCTCAGGGAGAGAGCAACCTGAGCAGAAAAGCTCAGAAATTCTCTCACCCCAGCCTCTTCATCCAGCGTTTCCGTGGGGATCCTAAGATGTTGATGTAGTCTCTACAACATCTCCTGGGTCTCCCCTGGGGTTTCCTCTCGGTGGGACATGGCTAGAAAAACCTCACCAGGCAGGTGTTCAATAGCCCATGTCGCATTATTTGACTCTTCTCGACAAATAGGACTAGCTACTCTATTTTTTTCTGGATATCGGATTTTCTTTGCCTGTCTCTAAGGGAGACCCCAGCCACCCTTGGTTGTCATTTTAGCGGCTTGTATCGGGGATGTTGTTCTTTTGTTTAGGACCCACATTTCGTGACCACACTTGTGGGAGAGAATGTAAATTGATTGAGCCCCTCATCAGATCTCTGCTCCTAGAATCCATTTGTCACAGGTGCCCCTACCATGGGCATAAAGACCCATTAATCTTCTAGCATAATTGTGACATTTAGATGATAGTGAGACACAAAGACCTCCACCACGTTAAGATGAGGCCTCAAGGAGGGTTAGGGATGATGTAAGCGTCCAAAGCACATCTCCTAGAAGTTGCAGTAGCTCATCTATAAGGACTTGTACTTTGGGACCTGAGGGTTGGAGCCCTGGACAAAATGTAAAATTGCAACTAAAATAGTTGTTGCTTCCTGGCTTCTGTTGGAGTGCCCTTAAGCAAAGCATCCTAATGATTTTTTTAACGATTTATTTGTGTGATACAGCTGGAAATAAGTATTTGAACACCTGAGAAAACCAATGCTAATATTTGGTACAGTAGCCTTTGTTTGCAATTACAGAGGTCAAACGTTTCCTGTAGTTGTTCACCAGGTTTGCACACATTGCAGGTGGGATTTTGGCCCACTCCTCCACACAGATCTTCTCTAGATCAGACAGGTTTCTGGTCTGTTGCCGAGAAACATGGAATTTCAGCTCCCTCAAAAGATTTTCTATTGCCAGAACCTTGATATGCTTCTTACGGAGTCACTCCTTGGTTTCCCTGGCTGTGTGCTTCGGGTCATTGTCATGTTGAAAGACCCAGCCACAACCCATCTTCAATGCTCTGACTGAGGGAAAGAGGTTGTTCCCCAAAATCTCACAATACATGGCCGCGATCATCCTCTCTTTAATACAGTGCAGTGGCCCTGTCCTATGTGCAGAAAAACACCCCCAAAAGCATGATGCTACCACCCACATTCTTCACAGTAAGGATGGTGTTCTTAGGATGGAACTCGTCATTTGTCTTCTTCCAAACACGATTAGTAGAATTATGACCAAAAAGATCCATTTTGGTCTCATCTGACCACAAAAGTTTCTCCCATGACTCCTCTGTATCATCCAAATGGTCATTGGCAAACTTAAGACAGGTTTCGACATGTGCTGGTTTAAGTAGGGGAGCCTTCCTTGCCATGCACAATTTCAAACCATGACGTCTTAGTGTATTACCAACAGTCACCTCGGAAACAGTGGTCCCAGCTCTTTTAACGTCATTGACCTAGTCCTGTCGTGTAGTCCTTCGTGGAATTCTCACCTTACTAAGGATTATTGAGACCCCACGAGGTGATATCTTGCATGGGGCTCCACTCCGATTGAGATTGACCGTCATGTTTAGCTTCTTCCATTTTCTCATGATTGCTCCAGCTTTTTTCACCAAGTTGCTTGGCAATTTCTCCGTAGCCCTTTCCAACCATGTGGAGTTGTACAATTTTGTCTCTGGTGGTCTTGTCCATGTTACACGTTTGAGTCTTACTGAATGTATGGGATGGACGGGTTTCTTTATGCAGCTAACGACTTCACAAAGTTGTGCATCTGATTCAGGATAATATATGGAGTTAAGGTGTGCTTTTAAAGGCCGACTAACAGGTCTTTGAGGGTCAGAATTCTAGCTGATAGACAGATGTTCAAATACTTATTTGCAGCTGCATCACACAAATAAATCGTTAAAAAAATCATACACTGTAATTTCTAGATTTTTCTTTTGAGATTACCTCTCTCACAGTGAACGTGCACCAATGATAAAAATTTAATTTTAAGTGTGGGAATTTGCAATACAGCAAGGTGTTCAAATACTTATTTTCTTCATTGTATGCGCCCTGTGACTGACTCCCGAACAGTTCAGGGTTTAGTCTGCCGTTTGCTTGATGTTAGCTTGGATAGGATCCGGCCCTCCTGCGACACTTGTGAGGATAAGCATCTTGGTCAACAGACATGGATCTAAATTCAATTGAACATTTTTGTAAGGAGTTGAAACATGCAGTTTGAAGAAGGCATCTGTCAAATGCCAGTCACATTGAGAGATACAATTACTGCTCAAATACAGTGATTGCCCCAAATTGTTTTGAAACAAAATAAATGTTTATTGAGTATAACAAAATTAGGATTAAAAAGCGGCATTTTTTTTACGGCAGTATAAAAATCTGTCCGTATGTACATACACATCATTAATTATTTATGCCAACATGAGGAACTGTCTTTTAACTGATTTGGTAGCATTTTTGGATTGTCATTGTTAAGCCTTTGCTTGCAATCCCAAATGCAACTTTCTCCCTGTTCTACACAACCATCAAAAAGTATTTGCATTGTTAGACCCTATCGTTTTGTGAGTATTAGTTATAAAATGTTTGGAACCAAGGATTTGTCATTTTGTTAAAAACACTCAGTATTTTATAACTTATACAAAGACAACAATGTAATTTTTCAGAAGGGAGAATGCTTTGACTTGCTAAAAAGTCATTCCCAACATGAATTGACAACAAAAATTTGAAATTTTTCCTCTCATCCAGTTCCTGTTATTTATGCTGCCAACAGATCTGAATGATAATTACTCTGTGGTAGAAGGACAAAGATGGGCTTTGTTTTGCTTAAAGTGAAACTATGTTTTTGGCCAGAGGCAACCAGGGGCCCCAAATGACATTGACTGTCAGGTAGTGCTGAGTTTAACCCTCACGTGTCTAATTACCCCTAATGGGTCACAAGGGAGATGCTATTATTTGGTGATATTTCATGTGTATATTAAGACCAGGCAGTGGAAGCCACACACAGCCATCTGTTAAGGAATAGAAAAATTAAGCAACAATGAAAAGTACAGTAAGTAAATAGCAAGCTGCCATCCCAGGGAAGCAATTACAGAGCTGCTAATCTAAATTAAATCTCTCTATATTGAATGAAGCCACCATTCCTTCCTTCACAATTGTGATTCTGAATTATAAATCTGTCTGTTGTTGACCTGACTGCTGTGAATAATCTGTCAGCCTCTTTGTGTCCAAGGTTTTTTTTTTTTTTTTAAATCTATGTTCAAATATAATTTTGCACACAGATCTTGTTCTGTGTCTGCAGCTGGGAGACTATATTTCAGAGATAGCTAGCAACATGATGCTTGTAGAGGAGCATATCTTGTGGATGGCCCAGAACGAAGCAAGAGCATGCACTCGGATCGTTCAGTGTGTGGAGCGCATCGCTGACCTGGCACTGACTGGAGACAATCAGGCTATTTCAAAGGTATGATTAAAAAAACACAATGCGAGGTTCTACGTGCAACTCAAAATTATAAGAAATCATTTGGCTTTGGAAACAATTGTCACGACCCATCGATGCGGAGGGAGGACCCACATGCAGGACCGGGAGACGCAGAGGTAATTCGGGAAAAACATTTATTGTTCCAAGGTTGGGGATCAAGCAGGCAGTCAGGTGCAGCAGCAGTAGTCAGGACATCAGGCGTAGAGAGCAGGTTCGCGGGCAGGCAGGAGTCAGTACACGGGAGATCGATCAAAGAAGGCAGGAGTGTCAAAGGAGTCAGCCTTACGGGGTCGGTCGGAGAACAGGCGGGGGTCGGTACACACGGGTTTATGATCAGAGATACGGGAGTGCAGGAACAGGGCATGAGTTGAAACGATCTGGCGAAGGACCAGTTATCCCCAGGGTCCTATATACACCGGGGCTAATCAGACAGCATAGACAAAAATTAACAAACACAGACAAAAATTAACAAATCCAGGGGCGGGTGGAAGGAGGTCCGAGGGAGGGGACCCCATGGCCCCCAACCCCAGTCTCGCTTTTGGTGGCCTGGACGGCCACCAGAAGCGAGGTGTCCGGTTGGACAGGACAGGAGGACGACCCGGACGCCAAGCACCAGGACCCCTATGTAGCGATTTGGGTGGATGGCCTCGGGGAGGAACCCAACGGCGAAGCACGAACCAGACAAAGGCACGCAACTGCTCTGACGAAGCCCTCCGAAGACACGGTTGCGAGACGACCGGGTATCGGTCGCCGCCGAGGCTTGGTCGGCAGGTGGCCAGCGGTCGGTCGCCGCTGCCGAGGCCAGGTCATGAAGCGGCTGGGAACCATCAGGAGTGAAGAGGACTGTGGTACCGTCGCCGTCTGCTGGAGAGGAACATGGGGATGCCAAAGAGCCGTCCTGATAGGGGTGTGGAACGACCGTGTGCCAGTCGCCATCGAAGCGGAAGCGTAGGACGGCTGCGGATTGGTCGCCGCTGAGACAGAGGCGAGGGTTGGACGTGGGCCGGTCACCGACGAAGCAGGAGCGTGGGGCGACCACGGACCGGTCGCTGATGAAGCGGGAGCGTGAGGCGACTGCGGAACCGTTGCTGCTGTCCACTGGACAGGAACGTGAGGCGGCTGTGGAACCATCGCCACCTCCTCGACAGGAATGTGAGGCGGCCGTGGCGCCATCACCACCTCCTGGACAGGAACGTGAGGCGGCTGCGGAACCATCGCCACCTCCTCGACAGGAGCGTGAGGCGGCTGCGGCACCATCGCCACCTCCTGGACAGGAACGTGAGATTTGGATCTTGGCTCCTGAAACCCTACAGGCAGCAGAACTCTGCATTGTTCCACTTCCAGTGTTTGCATTGGCACTCCTGAACTGAGCGCTTGTTCCTGAACAAGAGAATAAGAATAAGTTCCTTCAGATGGAGATCGACTGGCTCATAGTCAGGTGTCCCGGAGGAGAACTGGCAGACACTAGGGGGCGTGAATGAATCATTTCTGGACACGCACGGAGTGATGGGAATGATAAAGTCCTCCTCCTCTTCACTGGAAGAAAATAGTTTGCCTCGCCTTTAACAGAATTCACCCCAGCCTCTGAACTTAAGCCCTCTGCAAGTTGCTTCTGGGTCTTGTTCCTTGTTGCATGTTGAAGGCGCTCTGGCAGGCTCATCCTCGATCGCCAATTCCACCCTTTTCCTATGGTGGTCTTGCGGACGCCTATCACCAACGCGACGTAGGTGTGACGCAGCAGTAAATCTGTTGCCACCCGCAATGTGAGCTCGGTCCGAAAACGGGCCTAAGGATACCGTGGCATGAGCCTGGATCAGCAGCGCGTCTGTAGAAGCCGCGACGTGAGTGTGACGAGGTGGCGGATCGGTTTCCACTGCAACTTGAGCTTGCAGTGACTTCGTTGATACAGCGACGTGGGAATGGCGCGGCGTTGGATCTGTTGCCACAGCGTCATGGGAATGGCGCGGTGGGGGATGCGTTGCCACAGCGACGTTAAATTTGCTTGGTAGCTGGTCCGTTGCCACTGCAGCGTGCATAAGTCAGCAACGAGTCCGTTGAAACCGCGAAGTGGGGGTGTCTCGGGAGCGGATCGGTTGCAACGGTGACATGAGCCTTGTTTGGTAGGGAGTCCGTTGCTACTGCGATGTGCGCGTGACTTGTCTGGGAGTCCGTTGCCACAGCGACATGGACCTTGCTCGGTAGCGGATCCATAGCCACTGCAGCGGGAACCTGAGTCAGCAGCGAGTCTGCAGCAACTCCGACGTCAGCGTAGCTTGGCTGGTTCTCTAATCCTTGCCGGACTTGGGCCGTGAGGGCCGCCAGTTCGGGGCTCTGCCGCTCTATTTCCGCCCGCATTTCACGATAGAAAACCTCGTGATTTAGCGACCCCTCCTCCCTCTGGGCTGGAAGCTTCACCATCAGCTGCGGGTCTGCTGGTTTAACCATTGCCGGTGAGTCGTGGGTGGACGAGGACGGCGTATTGGTTGCCGCGCACGGGAGGCACAAGGGAGCACCCAGCCTGGGCGTCTCCTCTGGCCCCCATGCGGAGGACCCGAGTAGATGGCCAAGCGGGTTCCCACAAACGGATTGGAGGACTCGGAGCTACCGGGCGAAGACACTCGGGAGCTGGAAACGCGGGGAGGTGAAACAAACTGACTGGGATTAACGATCAGGCGAAAAGATTCATAGTCGAAATAATCTGAGTCGTAGTCAGGCAGCCAGTTATATAAATCAAGGTCCTCCTCATAGTCCGAAAAATCAGAGTCCAAAAGAATATGAGGCGCTGGATGGGTCGTGGTCGGGACGTATTCATAGCTCGCCGGCGGAGCGTGTGACATGGAAGCGGAGGACATCATGGAGCCTACCCGGATCGGACAGGCTTTGTCCTCCAGCAGTCGGTCTACCTTGCATCGGTCACAGCAACGCTGGGTCTTTCCTGCTGGGTCTTTCCTGCTGGGTCCTGTTTTGGCCAGATCATTCTGTCACAACCCATCGATATGGAGGGAGGACCCAAATGCAGGACTCGGGAGACGCAGAGTTAATTTGGGAAAAACGTTTATTGTTCCAAGTTCGGGGATCAGGCAGGCAGTCAGGTGCAGCAGCGGTAGTCAGGAAGTCGGGCGTAGAGAGCAGGTCCGCGGGCAGGCAGGAGTCGGTACATGAGAGATCGATCAAAGAAGGCAGGAGTGTCAAAGAAGTCAGGCTTACGGGGTCGGTCGGAGAACAGGCAGAGGTCGGTACACACGGGTTCACGAGCAGAGATACGAGAGTGCAGGAACGGGGCATGAGTTGCAACGATCTGGCGGAGGACCAGTCGTCCCCAGGGTCCTATATACACCGGGGCCAATCAGCGAGCATGAGGCGCAAGTGTGCACCTCCCAATCAGTGCTGGACCGGCAGCACCATGACAACAATATGCTTTTTAAATTTGCATACTAACTAATGTGTCCTTTGCAAGTCTCCAATGTGCAGGTGTTTCATAAGGATTTGGTATTATACATGCACTCTCAAATGTATTAATGTGAACATTATTTAGTGTTTTTTGTCTGAAAATGGGGCGGCACGATAGCTCAGTTGGTAAAGCGTTGGCCTCACAGTTCTGAGGTCCCGGGTTCAATCCTGGACCCGCCTGTGTGGAGTTTGCATGTTCTCCCCGTACCTGTGTGGGTTTCCTCTGGGCACTTTGGTTTCCTCCCACATTCCAAAAACATGCAACATTAATTGGACACTCTAAATTGCCCCTAGGTGTGATTGTGAGTGCGTCTGTTGTCTCAATGTGCTCTGTGATCGGCTGGCAACCAGTTCAGGGTGTACCCCGCCTCCTGCCCGTTGATAGCTGGATAGGCTCCATCACTCCCCCCGACCCTTGTGAGGATAAGCGGTGAAGAAATGGATGGAAAATTGATGTATGAAAATGGAAATATATATAATGAGAGGTTTCAACATTGAACAACAACAAAAAATTGTCAAGTGGGTTGCCAACCAATGACCTAACTGACACGATATTGGCACCATGTTGGAAACAAATGGTGTGGAGCTCATAAAATAACCTGTCAGAAGCACTTACCAGTAAATTAGAAACACATTATTTTAGTGTGCCGCCATATTTGGCCTTTTCTTATGCATTCTATTGTGGACATTCTAAGCAACCATGTAGTAAGCACACACTGTCTACTTTCTTGAGCAAGTGAGGATGTATGTTTATCAAACCCTTGACTTTTTCATTTGCAGGAGATACTCTCTTGAATGTGGTGGATGCAAAATGTGTTCGTTAACACAATCAATTGCAATAAATTCACTGATGAATGTTAACAAATGGTAATCAGCTGGTCAACTATAGTATGCGACTTTAGTTTGCCTGAACTGATAGGCTTGATACCGTATGCTGCCCAGCTTAATAGGTTCTCTAGTACAAAGTTCTGCTATCCTAAAGTTCTCTAAATGTCCACATTACTCTTGCTCTCCTTTTTACTCATTCACCTTACCCCACCTCTTTTCTCAGGTGTCTGCTAACATAGCTCTGGAGGCCTTTCTGATCCGACCATCCAACTTTCTTGGTCTTTCTTGCACGGCTCTCCAACAGCCTCCATTGTCTCCAACATCACCCCTACTGGAAAGCCATACCACAAAGGATAAGGATACAAGCAGAGAACATGACACCATGGGCGAATCGTTCCTCAACTTTAAATGTGATAAAATCAATCGAGGCTCACCAGCCACTCATCTCCGCATGGTAATGTTTCCAAAACTGCTTGAAAATGTGCTATTTTTCTCTTAAGCGGTCTTTTGCTTACAAAAATTTACCTTTGGTCAGGGAACTTAAGCTATATTTGGGCGCTGGCGGACTTTCTATTGCACGGAACACAGAATGACCATGTTTTATTTCAAGATAATGTGATTCATCCCCCCACGTTGGTGTTGTGCAGGTAAATGGAGTACATTCATTGGGTTGGGCTTATTTTACCTTTATGTGACAAGGATCTTCCACGGACATGCACTGTATATTTTATAATGGAAATTAATGTATATCATATAAATAGTTGTGCTGTGTTTGGGTAGTTCTGGAAATCTTGAACCAAAAGTTCACTGGAAGGCATTTTTCTCATGTATTCATCCATCCACCCATTTTCTTAGCTGCTTATCCTCACAAGGGTTGCGGGAGTGCTGGAGCCTATCCCAGCTGTCATCGGGCAGGAGGCGGGGTACACGCTAAACCGGTTCCCAACCAATCGCAGGGCGCATCGAGTTAGAGAGCCGCACTCACAATCACACCTAGGGGCAATTTAGAGTGTCCAATTAATGTTACATGTTTTTGGGATGTGGGAGGAAACTGGAGTGCCCAGAGAAAACCCATGCAGGCATGGGGAGAACATGCAAACTCCACACAGGGAGAACATGCAAACTCCACACAGGCGGAGGTCCTCAGAACAGTGAAGCCACTGCTTTCCAGCTGGACCACCGGGCCGCCTCATGTATTCATTTGCTAGTAAATTAAAAAAAAAGGGTTTATCTTACAACCCATCTTAATCAATCACACTGCTATTCTCGTACGTGCTGTGTGCCTATGAAGTTTGTCCTAACATGACACCTCTCTCAGCTTGTGATACATACGGATTTGCTTTGTGTATGGCGTTGTGTACCTCTCATTCTAAATCAGTTCACTCCTCTTGAGGCTATCCTGACATATCTCCTCAGCAGTCAAGATCTTCATCAGCAGAAAATGGATAAACATGCAGCTGCTGTGGTAGTGGTAGTGCTCTGGAAGTCTTCAGAATTTCGTGTTGAGAGCTAGTTTATTTGGTAATTAATTTTTGTGTGAGAGTAGATGGTGCTTGTATGCTGGTCTACTAAAACAATCAGTGGACATGTTTGTGCTACTGGGCTTATTTGACTTCTCTAATCTTCTTCTCTGGTGAGACTGTCATGTCTCTATGCTTTGGCAGCAGCTTAAGTACTCTGCCGCATTTTACCTCGGGGCTGTTCATGCAACACTGTGCGCATGTATTAGCAGACTTATAAGTCACACTTTGTCAGGACAATGCAACACTAAATAATTATTCCCAACAGGCCCTCTTTAATGTTTCCAGATGGACTTTAAAATAGGTGGCTGAAACATTATCTCCTAGAAGGGGCTAAATATAAGCAGGGATGGAGGTGCACCTTAAATGCACCTGACTCTGCAAAGCTTTTTGTCTCTTGAGAGACGAAGTGATGAGAATAACAGCAGTATAATTAAACCACTTGTTTTTCCAATAACACATAATCTAATTATTTATTTTTTAACTCATAATAACAACTAATTTATTGCTGCCTATGACCACCGGTGAGTTGGACTCATTCGAGTCACTAGTTGCCAGAGTACCGATCTAAGAACTGTTACACATGCCATATACAGTACATAGACCTTAAAATATGTACATGCTGAATAAGGTGCAACAAACATCAAAAATTCCAAACAAGCAATTATTACAGCATGGTCCACGAAATAAACATACTGTAGTTGGGCTGCACAATTATAGCCAAAACAATTCTGACAATAATTTTGATCAACGTTGTAATCACAATTATTCCTCATTATGGAGAAATCTTTATTTTTATTGGATGCCTTTTCAACAAACAACATGTAACAGTTTTCAGCGCAAATAATCTTTAAATAAGAATACATGATGGATGATAATAACAAATAAATGTAGCCAAGGGCTAAGTGTTACCAGGGTTTCACTGAATAAATATGCTTTTACGAGGTGCAATCACAAACTGGAATGGAAGCAAATACAGTTAATGCATAAACTGCAATAACATTAGGTTGGAAGCATCGATTTTTCATTTGAAAATTGCTTCTCAAAAAAGTCAATTGTCAAGGATGGGTACATCTCCATTGTTCTCCCTGACTGGTCAATTGTGCATGATCACAAGCTGCAAAGAACTCGAGTTTTGAGTTTCCTCTCTATTCTGGTGTTTTTTTTTTCTTTTTTACTGTGGTCACGCCAACTGAAATTTTTAAGTCAAGCCAGCTTCAACAAAGTTTGTTAATAGTCATGCCGTAACATGCACCCTGTCCGCCAATGTGATAAGAGGCCCAACTTCAAAATACAGTGGTACCTCTACTTGGGAAATTAATCCATTCCGGAAGGCGTTTCGTCATGGGAGTTTTTTCGTAAGTGGAAGTGCTTTTTACATGTAAATGGCCTAATCCATTCCAAGACACCCGCCAAAAATAAGTATTCAAAGTACATAATGTAAAGAATACTAAAAATTCTGTTCATCTACCTTTGCTATTGGGCAACTATGTGATGAGAAGTGTGAGTGACAAGCAAAAAGCATCATGGGGGACGGACGAGGAGGCAAACATTTAACAGCTGAGAGAAAACATACATACAAATGTGCGTACCCACACAACTTAACGCCACCAAAATTTCTTGGGGCTCATGTTGAAGAAAGATGAATTAACTAGCAAAAAACCGCAAATGAAATACTCACAAAAAAGTTGTAATTTACCAATGTGCGCTAGCATGTAACACCGTGTGAAAGCGTTAGCATGTTTTGGTGACAGTCGAGTGTCCAGTATACATTATTTCTGTAGTTTAGAGGAAGAAAATTAAGTAATTTAAGATATTATTGCAGTCATGAAAATTAATTATATATCTATATCCTCACTCCTATTTTAGTGGCAATGACATGATTGAAAAGGGAACCTGATACCAAATTAAATCCCTGTCTCAACTATTTTTGCAAGTAGAAAATGAAACATGCACATTCAATGCACCAAGCTTAGCCAGTCATCTCCATGGAGCCTTCCTTGAAGCTCATTGGTCATTTCTCTATTGCTTAAGATAAATTTATTGCAGGGCATGAGAAATTTTCACTTGAATAAACACGTCTTCATCTCAATTCACAATGCCTTTGGCAAAGATACAGCCATTTCAATTCATTCAACTCCGTCGGATTCCATTTATGAATGCACCGATAGCCAGGTAATTGCATTTGGACCAAATTGCATAGCAAGTTATTCCTGAGGTGGAATGTGTCTTTACAGTCCTTGCAACGAGACAGCAAATGGAGCATAAGAGTGCTTTTGCCTTAAAATTATGGCATTGTGATGCATAATTACCCTCCTCATATCATTTGTACAGAATGTTGCTGCATAAATGAATTAAGAAGGAAAGTAAATCTATCCATCAATTTTTTTTATCCTGCTTATCCTCACTAGGGTCAGTGGCATGGTGGACCCTATCTTTCTTCAGCCACGAGGCATGGTGCAGCCTGAACTGGTCGCCATCTAATCATAGGGCACATTTAAACAAACATCCATTCACAGTCAAATTCACACCTATGGGCAATTTAGCATTGTCAATTAACTTATCAAGGATCGCTTCAGGGTGTGGGAAGAAACCAGAGTCCCCGGATGAAACTCATGCAGGCACGGGAAGAACATGCAAATTCCACACAGGCAAGGTTTGAACTGGGGCCCTCAAAACTGCGAGGCAGATGTGCTCACCAGTCGTCCACTGTTCCACCAGTGAAAATGAATGTCTCGTGAATTTGATACACAACAGAGAAGAAGGTATTAATCCATGCCAGAAGCCTGAGCATGTACCTGGGCTGCAGTTATCTTCAAATATGGAGAAACAAAGTCCCTTTACAAGGTTTTTACTTTTCCTAGCGTCATGCAAAAGTAATGCCCCCCCAATTACAAAGCAATTGGACTTGGTCCTACCTCTCTCCATATAGCATAAAAGCAGTTGAGTGAGATCTCCCAGGCCCAGTTGTTCAAAGGTAATCTGATCGGATGCTGGATAATGGATTGGATGGGTTAGATCATGTCATCAAATCTTGTTTTAATGTGCACCAACCCACAGTCTGTGTTGTTCAAAAGCTTTTATTAGTATTTGGGACAAATACTTGGGATGATTCTTATCCCAACAGTTAGGCGGGTTCAGGGTGAATTCTAGGAACAAAATCTCATTTACATTAAATTCTAACTGGTCAAATAAATAGCATTTATCATGCATTGGATATGTATTTCTTTATGTTTTTTCAACTGATTTGAAAACTATCCAGTTAAAATCTACACTACACCTGCACACCTTGCAAGTAGAAATAAATAATTCCTGAGCAAAAGTTGATGTTATTTCTTCATTTTCAACTTCCTCAGGTGCATCATTGAGCACGTCTCTTTGGAAATCCATTTAAATGCTCAATAGCACACTTTGTTCTTTTTAATGCTTCAAGGTTGAAATTTTAAGTTTGAATTTGAAGTACTGGGAATGTATAACAGCGGCACAGTGGAGCAACTGTACAGCATTGGCCTCAGAGTTCTTAGGACCCAGGTTCAATCCCAGCACCACCTGTGTGGAGTTTGCAGGTTTTCCTCATGTCTGTCTGGGTTTTATCCGGGCACTCTGGTTTGCTCAAAGATCCCAAAAACATGCAACATTAATTGGACACTCTAAATTGCCCCTCGGTGTGATTGTGAGTGCGACTGTTGTCTGTCTCCATGTGAGCTGTGATTGGGTGGCAACCAGTTCAGGGTGTACACTGCCTCCTGCCCATTGACAGCTGGAATAGGCTCCAGCACTCCCTGCGACTATTGTAAGGATAAGCAGCAAAGAAAATGGATGGATGGAATGTATAGTTTCTTTAATTGTTGAGTTGATTGAAGATGGGGTGCTGAATTTGTAGTATTTGTGGATTTGAAGTATGTGAATAATCAAAGAAAAAGTGGTAAAAGTGGACGAGATTATCTCTTTTTCCAGTGAGAAAGGTTTGGTCTGAAACTAAAGTAGAAAGTACAGGATGAGATGGTGTGTAATCTTAAAATTCCACCTTGGCATTGCCTGATCAAGGATGAAAGCACAGACAAAACAGTGCACAAAAAGCTAATTCTGTATTTTAAACAAAGGAGGCAACATAACATTAACCTAAGTTGGAAGCAACCTTTCAAATTTATAGTTCAAAGATGGCTTGGTTTGGTTAGCAATG